>NW_022698213.1:305763-320649 GCF_011630105.1 Anneissia japonica
TATTATAACATAGGTAAGCACGTGTGTTCAAAGTAAGATAGAAAAATATGGAGTCGATGGTAAATGAAAATACAAACATCGAAGGTAGACTTAAGGAACACAAAAATATTTATTTATAAGTTTCACGTATATTTCGGTTGTTCCTACAACCTTCTTCAGCGTGTAAGTGAAGACATAATCAAATAGCTTAGACAGATCATCTTGTCATATTAACATAATAATAAAGGGTGTATATCTAAAATAACAAATAGTTTATACATGTCACTGTTGATGTCTATGAGAGTAAATAATGAAAGTAGAGAGCTAACTATACAGTTCAATTTTTTTTCTGTGTATTTCATTCATTTTGTATGGGCCACTATGTTTAGCTCTCTACTTTCAATTAGAATCGTGTTCTAAAAGTCTACTCCTTTTCCTGATTTCATTCTATAATATTCAAGGCGCATAAATGCCGTAGCAAAGATTTTTGAAACAGTGCGGGACAATATCTGTTTGGACCCACTTTAAGCGTAAAGCAATGTCGTAAGAGTTTACCCATTTTACGCAAAAAAATATGAAAAATCAGGACCCATTTTCTTAAAAATTTAACTCATTTTAGGCTAAATATGAGAAATCTTAACCCATTTTTCAAAAAGTGGACCCATTTTATGTATGAAGTTGTATAATTTGGACCCATTTTTCAAAATTTGGATCCCATTCCTTCTGGACCCATTAGAAAAATTGTGTGAAACTGTCCCAGTAGCTGGCTACGGCATTGGGCATAACAACAATACTATACCACCAGCTTCTATAGAAATGAGTGTGCGAATGTCTATTAGTAGTAAACAATACAAAAATGGTAATAATAGAGGCTTATAATGTTCAATTACTCTGTAGGCACGAGTTCTGAATAGAGATGAAAACAATCAACAAGATGAAATGAATGCCCTAAGGCATAGTCAGTAATTTCCAAGATACTCTAGTTTAGTTTAAACAGATTATTAGGTACATGCTGTTCATAATGGCTCCATAATATCTGATCACCTTTGCGGGAAAACAACGCTACTCTTCTAATATTATTATTATTTCTTTATATATATATATATATAGTTTTACTTAATAAAAAGGCATTGGCCAGATTTATAAAACGGTGACATCAAAGCGTTATAGAGTAGCGATCACGATTTATAAACTGCATTTTGTCGGTGTTGTTGCGATCTGATTGAGCTATTTTACTAACAAAGTGCTAATTCTATACTCTTTGGTTAAGGCCAACTCTGAAAGGTACCGGTATGTATATATTCACCGTCCGGCATCGACCGAATTAAAAATGGGTACAGTAATACATAATCATTTTCATCCAAATATCAAAAACTGGGGGAAAGGTGGATAAGGGTGGTTACGCCCCTTTTCCCTAAGTTTTTAATTATGAAAATATCTGTATTTTATTAACCATTCCCCGAGTTTTTCATCAAAAACCCCTTTGAGTCTTAAGCTTTGTCTACACTATCAAATTTCATCAAGAAAGCTTCACATAAAATGTGATGGAACATAGAGTTGAACACGTTAAATTTTTTTTTGATACAATTTGATATGTGATATGATGTCATCGTACCCATATATGGGCACATCGCATTTTTTTTCACATGAAATTTGATAGTGTAGACAAAGCTTTATAAAGATCAACATATAAACGTTTCTTCCTCCGGGCCCTGGCTTTCAAAGTGCTATATTTTGTGATTCTCTGCAGTAGTGTACTTCCCAATTCACCACCAGAAGGATCCAACCAAAGAGTATAAAACTGCAAGAGATCCGACTGCCGGGGATTCTTTGGAACGCAATCCTATTTCAAAAAGTACCGTACTACCCAAAAGGGGCGTGGCCTTTAAAAGAACGTAAAGCGCGTTCATATCGAACGCGTGCTGCTCGTCTAGAATGTATGCTGGAATTCCAAACGCAGCACGCGTTCGATGCGAACGCCTTTTACGTTCTTATGAAGGACACGCCCCGGTTCGTGGGAGTACTTTTTAACGTTCCATTGCCTGTATACAAAATAAGGGCAGTCGGACCTCTTGCAGTTTTATACTCTTTGATCCAACCGGAAACAAGTCTTCGGACTTGGTATGATTCACACCAAAAATGCTACTCCGAGAGTAATTCATTAAAATCAGAAATTAACGTAGATCTCTATATTCTAATTAAGACTGATCGACATAATAATTCTTCCCTTGTAAATTTACAATACAATTCAACAAAGAATACAAAATAAAAATAATGTATTTTATTTTCGTATAAGATAAGTCTCTTCAACAATATTTCAACTTTTCATTGTAATTGTTTTAATATTTACACCTCGATGTGTCTGTGCAATTTCAAACCTGGCAATTTCGTAATATCTAACATTTCAATTTTGTAACAGTAAATTTTGTGGTTTGTGGTCCCTAGCCCCGGACGTGTCCGAAATCCGTCCTGAATATCGCCCACTCCTTCATTTTATATTGTCCTTAATCACTAGCTCTCTTGTCCTTTGACAAACCTCAGAGTTCACCTCAACTTTTTGGACCTTAATAATAATAATAATAATAATAATAATAATAAGATTTATTAAGCGCACATCTCCACTAAAGTGCTCAAGGCGCTTTCCGCTAAGCCCCGCCCCTTGGATATTGTTGCTAAGGTCCCACAAAACGACAGTTTTAAAACATACGCAGACCATAGAGAAAATAGAACAGAAGGAGTAACATCGACTTTATCGCTTATCTTTAATCCAATTAAACAGTCAGCTAGTGCCTATTAAATTGCACTACGGCCACCCGCGGAGCTTATCACAGCACTATCTCTTTGTACACACAGCTCCTCGCCGCTTAAGTGTAAACCCCTATAGACGATCTGGCGTTAGTGGAGTACTTAATACACAAACATTAAAACATTAGAATTAAACTCCTTCTGTTCTATTTTCTCTATGCGCAGACACATGCGTTTGTGGGACGTGGACAACACGTGTGTTTGTGAGAGGCGTGCGTATTTCTGGCGCTGTTCTGATTGGTCAGTTGGTAAGTTTGATTGGTATTTTGATCCCCCATCAATGAAATAAATATCCACATCATTTACGTGAATTTTTTTTTACGCATGCAGTAGTTATCATCGCCAAATATCTCCGTGGCTCTCGCTGTCAGTCTCTAACGTGTACTTGTGAAATCAACCACATTATAAACGTGATGCAGTCACGTCATAGTAAAACATGTACACTTAAGTATGAATCGACTTGAGAACAGGTGATCATGAAGCTTGATGTTCCTAATTAGGTTAACAATCATTCTTGCTGATAAGAAAATACCTCCTGGATTATGCTCATGATACCTTCGCCTGTCAAACAAATATTTCAACACATTTACTTTCAGTCACAACAACTGTAACTACAAGTAGAGCTTATGGGGCTTAATGCATTTATGTTCAGTATGTTCCTGCACCATCAAGAAAAAGGTATTAACTGATAAAACCATACAGACATATAGCTCTCACAAACCAGGATAATAAGAGCTTCAAATAACGCATAAGTTATGAATGACCAGTCCATGGGCAGGAAGTTCGCATATTAAAGTGACTTTCAATATTCACTGTTCTACGCTTATCGAAAATGTAAACGTCCCGAGTGTTTCGTCCTGATTGGTCAATAAACTCATAGACTTAGTTCTGAACATGTGCGCTACTATTATTATTAGACCTACAACATGTCCGATTGTCACTTTAGTTAATCAACATTTGTTTGTCTAATTATACCAAGTGAAGTTTCTAACAGGTGTTTTGCATTTGGATAACTCGGTACTTATAGTATTGAATATTACCTACGCAAATTGTAACATTAAATTCTATATAAGCTTTCTGTTGATGCGGCCGCTTTATAGCTTTTGTATCATCCTAACTGGACGATAAACACCTAGTATTGCATTTATTGAAAAAAGCTTTCCGTACAAAAAGAATATGGCTCTTCCGTGCACAAATGCCAGAATGTTTGCGTAGCATCTGTCAGGATTTTATACTTTTGGCTAAGATTTACCGTAGATTTGCAGATAAAAATATACTCAGAAGGGACCTTATGAACCACTTGATATTTTATCGGTAATCGTTTGTATTCTCGTAAAGAAGTCAGCAGGTAGCCTAGTTTCGCATAACGCTCATCTATGTAATAAGTTTAATAGTAGCCTATCGATGGTCATGTATAATTCATATCAACTTTATTAACTACTTCAGTGATGTTTAATGCATATATACAAGTTAATTAAGGGACGGTACGTATTAAACAGATTTTGCATATCATGATAATTGAATACTAACGTACGGTAAAGAATACGCTGATGACGAAATTGAAAATATACCGTATGTCATGGATAAGAGGGGGAATCAGATAATGTAATCATATGCTATCAAACTAAAAATGTAGAATATTAAGAAAATTATTCTACAGGTAGTGTATTACAACATATATGTTGCATTAACTTTTCTAAACCAACCCAACATTTCAACAGCAAGACATTAAAATTCTTTCTTGTAATACTACTTCCTTCTTGCTGAAATAAGTTTACGATAGTGCATGCATGTAGAGCGACTGGCCTAGAGTAATTCAGCATTTGTTTTTCATTATTTGAAACTGCAAAGAGTAATATTGTCTTTATTTTAGAATTTAGTTTGAAAGAAACCAGTACATTATTAAAAGTGGGTTAGTGTACTACTCTTAATTAAGCGCCACCAAACTGTTGAAGTTGGCATCTCAAGGGCCGTGCCCTTATTCGAGAACGGGTGAATATTTTACCATTACTGTAATTACAATTGAAATGTATGCCCAAGTTTTTTAATATTTTCAATCAGAAAAAAAATGTGAATGGAATCATATAGGCCTAATAATTTCATCTGGCTTCATTGGCTTATCACCAAGAATCTTGCAATCGAGGTTACCAATAACAATCCAGAGAGATGACTGTAGGCAACCTCCCTTAACTAATAAATTTCTGTACGCAGCTTTATAATTAGAATTCAGTATCTGCTTGGCTGCCCCAGCATGCAAGTATTAACTACCTCTGCAAACTAAAGTAAATACTAAACATGTCTACCAGATTGTTTACTGCTGGTAAATGTAATCTTCTGCAGCCCAGTACTGAGTTGTTTTTAGCACCTATCCTGTCTTAGTTGCTCACTAAGTATATCTGGAACAGTGGAAAAGAGTATAGTCATGTTAATAACATTTCATCGGTTTTCAGGATTAATTTTGAACATTTTTTTTAAATAAAACCATTATGCTTACTGTTTACACAAAAAAGTAAGCATGGTGATTTACTTAATTGAATTTATTCAAAAAATAGTATATTTATTTTATTATTCTTACAATTAAAGAATTCACTAAAAATTTTAAAGGAACGGGTGGGTATTTTGCTTGGAAGTACAAAACCGAATCAAGGATAGGCCATGACGAAAACAAAGTTTTGGTCTGTTGGTTCCAATGTTTGAGTTATAGACTGTACATGAAAGTATTGGTGGAGGTAAATTATATTATGTATATCAATACATTCACCTATTACAAAGTTGAGTTTTCTCGTTAACGGAAACGAAATATCACACGTTGACATCGTGTTCACGGGAAAACTAAATCGGTGTGAAATCTATTATCGAAAATTTCATTTACACATTATAATGTGTAAATTTACACACAATGCTGTGTAAACGAAATTTCCAGCTATTGTTAAAATTACGCAGTAGACCTACATTCGTCTTTTCAGAACCAAATTTTACAATTGTGTAGAATAGAATAACAAACAAAACTTTTAAAAATGATCATAGGTAGATGGGTTACGGAATACACTTTGTTTTATGAACGCTTTTTACAGGAACACCGAGGCTGATATTGCTTAATAATTAGGAACAAAAAAAAATTGAGGCTGAGTTAAAGTGTCAAATGAGCTTTTATTTTAAAAAACTAGAAAACCCAACAAATCTTATCTATACCTTAATGTGTAGCAGGTGTGACTATGTAATACTTTACTTAATACAGTACTACTGTACAATAATTATGTTCTATGTTTGAAAAGTGTATAAAAATAAGAACAAAATAAGAACATTTTGAGCCTGGAAATCAAAAATAAGAACACTAAGCCTGGTCAAAATTTTACTGGTTCTTATAAAAAAAAAGAAGTATTTACCGACACCGGTTATCTCGACAATTCGCCAATGCAAATACTAGTAGACCTAATAAGACATTAAATTTTTCCCCCTCGGCGACTTTTTGCCGTAGTTTTTTGCTTGTTTTCATTTACACCCTGTTTATGCAATTATGTAGATTATTAGCAGCAATCGCAATCCTGTCTTCACAACACGAAACATCCAAGGACAAGTACAAGTACTTGTTTATGGTTAGTGTACTACTCTTAATTAAGCGCCACCAAACTGTTGAAGTTGACATCTCAAGGGCCGTGCCCTTATTCGAGAACGGGTGAACATTTTACCATTACTGTAATTACAATCGAAATGTATGCCCAAGTTTTTTAATATTTTCAATCAGAAAAAAAATGTGAATGGAATCATATAGGCCTAATAATTTCATCTGGCTTCATTGGCTTATCACCAAGAATCTTGCAATCGAGGTTACCAATCACAATCCAGAGAGATGACTGTAGGCAACCTCCCTTAACTAATAAATTTCTGTACGCAGCTTTATAATTAGAATTCAGTATCTGCTTGGCTGCCCCAGCATACAAGTATTAACTACCTCTGCAAACTAAAGTAAATACTAAACATGTCTACCAGATTGTTTACTGCTGGTAAATGTAATCTTCTGCAGCCCAGTACTGAGTTGTTTTAGCACCTATCCTGTCTTAGTTGCTCACTAAGTATATCCGGAACAGTGGAAAAGAGTATAATCATGTTAATAACATTTCATCGGTTTTCAGGATTAATTTTGAACATTTTTTTAAAATAAAACCATTATGCTTACTGTTTACACAAAAAAAGTAAGCATGGTGATTTACTTAATTGAATTTATTCAAAAAATAGTATATTTATTTTATTATTCTTACAATTAAAGAATTCACTAAAAAATTTAAAGGAACGGGTGGGTATTTTGCTTGGAAGTACAAAACCGAATCAAGGATAGGCCATGACGAAAACAAAGTTTTGGTCTGTTGGTTCCAATTTTTGAGTTATAGACTGTACATGAAAGTATTGGTGGAGGTAAATTATATTATGTATATCAATACATTCCCCTATTACAGAGTTGAGTTTTCTCGTTAACGGAAACGAAATATCACACGTTGACATCGTGTTCACGGGAAAACTAAATCGGTGTGAAATCTATTATCGAAAATTTCATTTACACATTATAATGTGTAAATTTACACACAATGCTGTGTAAACGAAATTTCCAGCTATTGTTAAAATTACGCAGTAGACCTACATTCGTCTTTTCAGAACCAAATTTTACAATTGTGTAGAATAGAATAACAAACAAAACTTTAAAAACTGATCATAGGTAGATGGGTTACGGAATACATTTTGTTTTATGAGAACGCTTTTTACAGGAACACCGAGGCTGATATTGCTTAATAATTAGGAACAAAAAAATTGAGGCTGGGTTAAAGTGTCAAATGATTTTTTATTTTTAAAAACTAGAAAACCCAACAAATCTTATCTATACCTTAATGTGTAGCAGGTGTGACTATGTAATACTTTACTTAATACAGTACTACTGTACAATAATTATGTTCTATGTTTGAAAAGTGTATAAAAATAAGAACAAAATAAGAACATTTTGAGCCTGGAAATCAAAAATAAGAACACTAAGCCTGGTCAAAATTTTACTGATTCTTTTAAAAAAAGAAGTATTTACCGACACCGGTTATCTCGACAATTCGCCAATGCAAATACTAGTAGACCTAATAAGACATTAAATTTTTCCCCCTCGGCGACTTTTTGCCGTAGTTTTTTGCTTGTTTTCATTTACACCCTGTTTATGCAATTATGTAGATTATTAGCAGCAATCGCAATCCTGTCTTCACAACACGAAACATCCAAGGACAAGTACAAGTACTTGTTTATGGAATATCAGATTCACGACTCAATACTTTAATCTCATCTTCGAGACGATTTTTTGAAATTTTTGACAACAGTTTGGATTGTTGATTGTATTTTTATAATTATGTTTACCTATCCTCATCATATTCTATCATATAAATTACGACATTAATGCATTTCGAGTGGGCATAATAAACTGTAACGTTGACGGCAGTGCCTGAATTAAGTAGATTGACAAAAAATGTTAAATTAAACCGACTAATTTATGGATAATGCATATAAAAATCGGCATCAATACCGAGCATCATACGCCGTTTTATCGCGCGTACGTATTAATTTTAATAATAATTTTGGTCAGATTTTCCATTTCAAGTAATTATTACAATACTCAAGGCGGTTTCTTATCTTGGCGACGTTAGTATTTTTCATTTGGTTAATATACGCCAGGTGAAGATATTGAAGATATTAATTGGTTTTAACCCTCTTTAACTAATGTCTAGCGGTCATTCTTTCAACTCCGATCAACAGATCATAGATGGCGACATTTAAAATATAGTGCACTTGTAAAACCTAAAGCTAGCAATGTCCATCCCATTTTTCCATATAATGTTTAACACTAACACCAATTACTTGCTTTAGACAAAAGTGAATACAGACAGTTTAATATTATTTTAACAATTATGTTTTTATGATATTGTTTGTATTTTTCCATGGGAAAGTACATCTTTAATTTAGGACAATATCTATACAAAATTGCAGGCCTATCAGGAGTAGAATTAAGCCAAAAAGTTTGCGGTTCGCTACTTTTAAAACGTATTCTGGTTGAGTTTGCATAATATGCGCAACGAAGACTCATACCATTTGAATTATTCCTTCTGATTGTTGCGACTAATTAGTATTAGTAGCTTTATAAACCCGATCAACCAACCGAGACTATCTTTATAACGATGCATAGACCAAATTTTAAAACAAACAAATAAACAAAAACATGATTAAAACATTATAAAACCGCAGACCCTATGTGATAAAACTAATGAAATTGTTCTACATGATCCACATTGATGATATAAGTTTTCAAGAATGTTGTTCGTAGTAGAAATAATAAGTAATGATATTCAACACGATATATATAGAATCGGCCAAGAATGAAAATCGTAGTGACATAGAATTAATTTTTATATTAATTTAGGCATGCATCATTTTATATAGCCATAGGCTATATTTCAACTTACGATATCACATGTTTACAGTCGGATCGCATTTTCGTTAGCTTCAAGGATGCTAAGATTAGTGGGATTCAGTTGATGGGTGTTACTTGTTAAACAAGATGTTCAAAGTGCTAGGCCTACAACTAAACCCATCATATCACATTTTTTCTGACGTCAGTGGTTCTATCTACTTCTATTTTAACGTCATTGACGTTGAATCATTTTCAGACCAAACATCAACATCACCCCAAAATACATACATCTTACTCGGGGAAAAAACACCCAACAGTCTTAAAAACAAATTCCGTCGTCAGACATTCCAAGAACATTATGAGCCGATTGCATACGCGCTAAATTACAAAACAAAATATATTATAAAGAAGCTAAAAATATTCTCAGCTCAGGTACAGCAGTACGACACTAAAGTTATCTTCAAAAGCCACTTCAACCCGGAAGAATAGTAAGAGTCGGCAGCGGTAGCAGAGACGCAAAGCTAAGGCTGCAGCGACAGCACCAGCACCAGCGCTGTTGCAATTGAGAAATGTGGTCTCTGAAGCAGAGTGAAATATTTAAACTATTTTGGGGTAATTTTGAACATCAATCTTGAAATAAGTTGTTGAAAACACTTCAGGGAGACCTAAGCTCTTAACAAATTTGTGAACTCTGCTTGGTGATAATAATGTTTGTACCTAATTTTATTACTTTTGTAAATTGTTACTAGTTATAAATTTAGTATATTTTATATAGGTTAGTTTTTTTTATTTTTCATTTTTGTTAGAGCGATGTAAGACGATTGTTTAATTAATAGATTCCATAATCTAACGCAAACCCTCTAAAATCGGAGTAACTCCATACACGGAAAGAAGTATAGAAAGTTTGTGAGAAGTTTTTGCTTTGAAGCTTGGGAAGGTAAGCAGATGATTTATTGGCAGAGTGGAGACGACAGGAAAGCATATCGAGGCAAACGTATCGAGATATTCCCGGAATTCATACGGCTCTTAAATTACTTATTGCATATAATTCTCACAAAATATCTATAGACATTAGACATTTACTAAGACAAATCATGTGTAACACCTGATTATGCCTTTACTATTAATATAATCACGCTTTGTATAGGCCTACATTTATTGTGTGGGGGACCACTTCCATTAAATCAAATAGGCCAAGTCTGTTGCTACTAAACTACAGATACAGATTTATTTTTTTGAGTACAGATTTATTTTTTCCCTAGGCCTAGCCTTTGGAGGTTAGTACTACTCTGGGATTTAACCAGAAATTAAGCAAGCACTATTCTGGTGTTGACATAAGCTATATCAGAGGTGTGAGGGTGAGAAGACAGATGAGGATTCAAGATGACTTTCAATCACCCACCAAATTTTTCATCAATGTTCCCCACGTTGTTTAAACTTTTACAGCACCTTTGCTGTACTATACACACTTCATCAACTATACTTTCCGCATCGCGTAATGTTTTGTACTTCAGAATTCTCCGTTAAATTAACCTACCGTGCAAATATTTCATTTCCAATTTGTATATAAGAGGTGTGGGTGTTTGTGTGAGTGTTTTTCAAATTAATTTGAACAGTCATATAAATTAGCGTTAGTAAAATACTAGCCTACGGCTTCAGTGAAAATCGAGCTTTTATTCTGAATGTACTGTGGTTGGCGGTCTTTATAATGGCGGTAATTGGATTATTTGAAAATCTTGATCTACAGGTGGTGTGACAAGCGTATTTGGATGATTATTCTAGAATATAATAAATACAAGCCTACAATAGAATAAGTATAACATACTGTTGCGTCATAGTGTACATAAATTTAAAGAGATTGGATAACTACAACACATACTGTTGCTAAGGAATTTTGACGTGTCCATCATTTCAAATTCAAATGGTAATTATCAAGATAAGCGTTTACCATATAATCACTAATCAGAGATCATATACATTTCATTGTTCAAACTATTGTGTAATCCATATACATATGTATATTCATATTCTTTTATATTCCAGATCATGTAAACTTTACGAAAATAATAACAAAATAAACAAGGCACTATTCTGGCTTATTGTCAAAAGTAAAATGAATTCACTGTATAAAGGCTATACCCAACTAGGGTTTTATATTTTATAATTATATGAAAATTTTCTAGCCCAGGCTTTTAAACGGTGGCTGTCACATTTGTGGTCTCATGACACAAATGTCTGAATAATAATAATAATAATAAAATAAAAAATAGAATGAACCTTGATGTCTGTTTTTATTTGGAGGTGAGAACATAGTGATTTTAATTAACGGACGAGGTTTTGTATTAACTTGAGCAAAAATTTCCACTGGAAAAAATATCTTAAAACATAATACATTTGAACCTATAAATCAATGTTAAATCTTCTCGCTGTTGTGCTGAAAGGTTTAATACTGGGTGTCAATATTACTATGGAGTCTTGAACTGAAAGGTGGTTTATGTATATTCTTGTAATGATTCTGACACTAGTGTAATGTTGACATATAGACCCATGTCTTCAATTTTATTTGATAAATAGTGTCATTTGCTGGAAAGGATTTTATTTATTTTTTGCCAGAATCAAGAACGATACTACTTAGGGCCAATATCAATTATACAAACTCTCATGGTTTGATAATTTGAGGATATACAAATTAAATTGGTTGACAAACATCGTAACACGTTGTTTTTCCGTTCTTAGCTAGTGAACTCTATAATAGTTTGTAATATTGTTTATTATGTTTATGGCAGTGTAAAAAAAACCCCATAACCTTGATTCATAAAATCTTAACCTATGCTCGCTCAAATCGGCAGTGGTAATTGTCATTAATCTATGATCGTAAATGTGTTGATGCGCTTACTTTTTTGATAAAATGTCCTCATTTGCCACAGTGCTGTAATGGAGCATTGAAAATACGAATCCTTTTTGGTTTAATCCTTTATGAGCTCTACTAGAATCAAATATTTTAAGCAAGTTTGAAGAACGGGATGTTACTCTCAGATGTGATAACACAAACGACTTTATTCAATTTCCGTGTAAAATTTATTAGAACAGCATGTATAAAATACTAAACGTCACCTAAGAGAAAGTCTAGTTGAGTGATTTAATCGTTGTGTGATGTGTTATGTCCATTTGTTTCCGACTAAGATAACTCGCATATTCAGTGAGTGAGAAACCGCCTCTATAAAAGTGGCCAAGGTCTTGGGAATGTATATCCTATAACACGTCGTGTTTCACAGAAAGTGAGATGTCCGTTACTAATGGAATTCAATTGACGTATACAGTACTTTCTTCATTCTGTTAAGAAAAAACAACGAACTCTGGCGACGCAGTTTGCCAGTCTCCTTATAACTTTTTGGAACGTTCATTCTATATAGGCCAGTACAAGATTTTAAATACATTCACAATCTCCTGTCTCTTATACACATCTAGATGTGTATAAGAGACAGATAACAAAGCATATTTTATAAGATTACATAATCCATACTTTGGTAACCGAATTAGGCTCCTGAAAATTTGCGACGGACGCATGCGCAGTGTCTACCATTGGCTATAATGGGATGATAGTAGACATCCAAGAAGATGGAGTGCCAGTGAAATGTTTGTTACAAATGTACCTATATTCTATGAATACAGTACCTTAGTAAGTCGCCGTACAGTTTTAAAACCAGAATCGAAAAAAAGTTTCAACAGCCTTATCAAATGTGTGTGCTCTAAAATGTTATGTGATTCTAAATTATTCTTGGAATAAGTTGATATATGTACAAGCACAGTATCCTATGGTTGTAGGCTGCTGTAGACACATCAAGCTCTGTTATTAATTAGTTAATTAATTAATTTATTTATTTTTAGGCCTATATTATTTATTTATATCGTTTGTATATACCCAAATGTATGGGCTGGGCTTCGAAATTTATTTGCTATAGTAATGTCTGTGGAACTGCTCCGAATTAAAAGTTAAGTTGAATTTGAATTGAATTCCTAAAGGACGGACCATCCGAAAGACGGGTAAACACTAGAACAAATGTCCTACATAACTTAGGAACAAGGAAGTACGACAGTATTTTTTGGTTTGAATCAAACCAAGGATAACACACGAAGTCTATTAACTTGTTTTCTATGGGCAGCCATTAGGGCCAAAATAGGGCCCGTCTGGTGGTAAATTGGGCAGTAGGCCTACTGTACATAATTTAACTTGCACATGGCTCTCAAACTCGTTCTGTCTCACACAAGTCGGATATCTTATCGCTGCGTTAACACATCACCGGATGACAAGCACTTGAACTACAATATTTCTTCACACGTTTTCAGAAATACAAAAAAGTATCTATAAAAGAAAATTTCTATTAAAATTTCTTAATATAAAGAAATGTTTTCAGTTACAATTTACATTTTTTGGTGTAATTAAGTGTCACATGGTTTGTTTTTTTAAGTAAATCGTTTGTCGAAAATTAACGAAAACCGATGCACTTAAAAGCTTCCTTGTTATTTTATTTTATTTATTTATTTATTTATTTATTTATTTATTTATTTATTTATTTATTTATTTATTTATTTATTTATTTATTTATTTA
This sequence comes from Anneissia japonica, assembly GCF_011630105.1. Lineage (NCBI taxonomy): Eukaryota > Metazoa > Echinodermata > Crinoidea > Comatulida > Comatulidae > Anneissia > Anneissia japonica. The sequence continues at coordinate 319,591 of NW_022698213.1, forward strand.
TTTATTTATTTATTTATTTATTTATTTATTTATTTATGCATTTAAAAGCTTCCTTGTTATTTTAAATATACTGTAAGTTATTTCCTAAAAAAGTACTCACGATGTATAATTTTAAATTAGTATAATAGTCATATAGTATAGTCTATACCATACAAAAAATTGAAAAACATCAATCGAACTATATACAATAATTTATTGATCATCAATTAAATCAGAAATCAAATACAATGTAGAAAGAAATAGGCCTAAATATAACTACAGCGTTTTACAAAATATAGGCCTAAAATATAATGCAATAGTATTAGTAGGCTTCGGTCAAATTAATTAAGTAACTGCGTTCTAGAGGAAAAAACCCCCGGGGAATAAACGCAATTGAATTACTCAATTCAAAGGATCACGAAAGTTTTCAACATTCAATTGGAAAAATAGGCTACACTATTTAGAAACACATCTCAAATTAAATTTGTCATTCTTTCCAATGTTATACTTGCGAAATAGGTACAGTGTACATCTTCAATAAATCAGCTGTAGACGATGAACTGGAAACCTTTAATGAGTTCTGTGGTAATTACTGATTCGTTGAATACGAACATCTTAATTTTCATGAGTGAAAGTCTGTCACCAGCATTCATCGTCGGATCCTTCAAAATCACTGATTTGCTAATGCTTTTTACAAAACATAAAAAATACGAACATTCTAATTCTAATTGTAATAAATCGATTAGAGTATCTAGATCACGAAACATGTTCTAGTTTCACAGATTAATGTCAAAGTGCAAAGAACTATGGGACATAGATTTGACTGTAGCCAAGAGACGAGTAATAATACCTTAAAATCGGATGTTTAGCCAATTAATTCTTACCAAAAGGTTGCATGTTCTGTATGTCCCCCTTAATGGTTGGGTTTTGATATCAAAGCAAATGGTTGAACTAATGGACCTTTCCGCTAAGCTCCGCCCCTTGGATATTGTTGCTAAGGTCCCACAAGTCAGCAGTGTTAAAACATACGCGAACACGTGCGTTTGTGGGACAACACGTGTGTTTGTAAGACGCGCGCGT
>NW_022698213.1:321162-350477 GCF_011630105.1 Anneissia japonica
CTGAGGTAGCCTATTTTATTAGTATTATGGTTTACATTATTTCGAGTGATTTGAGGGGGTATTATTCAATTAGCACCTGCATATAGACTAAACTGAGCTTTAAAATATTTAATAGAAAATCTATGCAATTAATCATAGCATATTAATATAGTCTCATCAGTCAACGTTTTATTTACATAGAGCTTTAGTATTTCTTTTAATTGGAAACAATCACTATTTTGCTTATTCATGTAGGTATAGTTTATCCGGGTCTACCAATTGAAATTTATTCAAAATTCATATTGTTAAATAATTTTAATTCAATTCATACAATACAGGCTGTATGTTAGTAAGATGTGTATAAGAGACAGATCCTATACTACGCGAACACGTGCGTTTGTGGGACAACACGTGTGTTTGTAAGACGCGCGCGTATTCCTAGCGCTGTTCTGATTAGTCAGTTGTTAAGTTTGATTGACACCCCGGAAAGATATATTACAGGGGTATGGTATTCTGCGCAACTGCTGAGACATTACTGCTTTATTTTCAGTAATAAACAAATGAGAAATAAAACCATCTAAAGGAATGCTACCGTATACTTAGGACTGCTCTTAACCAGTGGTGGCACCAGTGGGGGAATAGGCATTTTTCCCTCCGTCGGACAGGCCTGGACCCTCTGTCGTCCGACGCACGAATAGGTCGTCAGATCAAAAATTATTTAAAAAAAAAAATAATTCGCCTATCCAAATAACGTTATTTTGACTGCCAATCTCTAATATTGTGGTCTAAAAGCACATTCATTTTTTGACCATAATAAGCCATTAAAAGAAAAAAAAAAAATCCCAGTAAACCTTACAAGGAAGTTTTTATTCCGGGCCGCTCCGTCGGACATGTCGGATCCCTTGTCGGCAAGTTTAAATTAATATTCCTTATAAAAATAATCTTGTTGATAAATTCGTCATGGTAGATAGAACGCCCTCTAATAGTACTTTAGAGGATGAAGTTTTCTCAGCCGCTTTTGACAACAGCCGGGTGAATCTTGCAAGGACAGACAGTAATTTTGATTGATATCGTACTCTCAATTTAAAGATCCCGAGCACACATTTTAAAGAGAACGATAAATAAATTAAATATGGTGTTAACCGAAACATTTAAGCTCAGTATAGGCGGATGTTAAAGCACGTTAGTAATTAAGTGTCTTTAGCTAACTAATCAAAATGGAAATGTAAAACGTTTTGAATAGGATTACTCGCTATTTTATTCGATGATTTCTTACAGTATTCGGCTTGAGCCAAAGTATTCTACGCAATGTGATCTATTAACCTAGAAATGCTTATACAAAAACTTAACGTTCAAACAATGAAATATCTTGGTGATTTAGGAGAAAACAACTCTAAAAGTTACCGATACAATGGTGCTAATGAGTTATTGACGACCCGTTGTATAAAGTCATTGAATTACCCGGCGAAATATCTGTGATGATTTAGTGTTAAGTTTACAGTTGAAAATCATAGCGCAGAGTGTACTGCAGTAAAGCAACCAATAACACACTAGTAGCAGTGACAAATGTAATGAAATAGGCCTATAGCAAAATGCATTCTGGGATTATCGGCTTAGGCTATCCTGTTTTCTACTACATGATGTGCTGTCTAAAATAAATCTTCCTTATAGACTTATCTGTTTGCTTTTTCCTTGTAATGTTTCCATAGATTATTGTTTTTTTTTTTTGTATTTTAGGAAGTTTCTTGTATGGTTTGATCTTGAGTTTCATTTATGTTTTAATTTTTTTGTTTTCAGATGTAATATCAAAACAGGAACATCATGTCTAGGAATGGGCTATAATATGTATTCATACAAATATTTGTCCTGACAAATTTGAATCCATTAATACAACAGCCGACATTCTGAGAATGAATTGTTGATGTAATTTATTTAGTTCATTTTATCTGTCGGGAGCAGTTGCTCACTTTCAATATCACAGTTATACTTTCATTGAGCCAAATGCAAAATTATTACGGTGATGCAATTTAATATTCATCGATATTCTTTAAAGTTACATACAGGTTACGAAGTACATAACGATTAAAATTATTTACACATCAGTTCATCAATTTACATACAATTCTAGGACTTTCTACCAATAATAGAAGCCTAAAATGCACTTTAACAACATTAATTAGGCCTATATTGAATAAATCATTTAGAATTCAGTTATCGATTTAACAGATATGAACTTTAGATGGTGTCAATTAATTCTTATAATGCTAGCAGCTCTATGCGAAACGTCATAACCTGGTGGTAGCCGCGCTGTGTGGGCTCACACCGTAAAAGCAAGTGGAAGCAAAGATACTAGAAACACAAGATAGGTTATATTTAATAGGTCCAGGTTGGACAATCCACTCAATTCATTCCAGAGGGCAGCAGACTAAAGTGTCAGTTATTGGTGACCAGATTATTTATTCTACATTTCTTTTGTAAAAAATGAGGGATGCCATCCCAAAACGAGTGCACTGTCACTATACCATGTTAAACCGAGTAACTAGCATAAGCATGTGACAGTACTGTATACTTTTAAAGTACAGAGAAGCTGTAATACTTTTACTCATAACTCTGGTAATAGTAACTCAATTCCAAAACTGTGGAGAATATGAATATATTGAAAAGTCATTTTTTTTTTTGCCATTGATGCTAGTTTTGGGATGGCATTCCCTAAACATCTATGAAGCTGTTTATTGAAATATTTTTAGAAGACTGAATCAATATGTAAATAAATTTGGCTGTTCACAGTTGTTGGACGACATAAAACTGGAGCAACAAGCTCAAAGACAGAAAATGGATGCGTTTCTAGTGAGAAGCAACTAAAATTTATGTCGACATTACCAAAGAGTATTGAACTGCAAGACGTCCGACTCCCGTGCAAAAAGTACTTCCACGAACTAGAGGGCATCCTTCAAGTGGCGAGTTTCGAACATAGAGCTCTATGGTTTCGAACGAACTCTATTCGAATTCTAATAGGGCGCCACTTGTGACAGCACTTTTTTAACGCGCCATTGCGTACATACAAAATCGGGGCTGTCGGACCTCTTTTACATGCTCAAAGGTCATTTCATGTACTTCTAAAATCGTATTCCTCCTGATATCAATTTAGTAATACTCATCGGATCAATCTTTTTATAGCGATACGTAAAATTAAGTAATAGACATAATAAATAAAAATCAGACATGTTTGACTTATATAAGGACTTAAGGGCCATTCAGTGTACAGTTTACAATCAATCATGCTGTTGAAAATAATTATAAATTCTCATAGGATCCTATTTTATAACGGTACTTAAAATTAAGTATACATAATAATCGGTAAGTTTCCTTGTTTGGCCTAATGTAAATAATGTGGAATCAAATGCAAACGAAAATAGATTTACGGGCATATCGTGTAATGCCTACAAAAATCGGTAAAGAAAATAACGAACTTGATTATAAAAACATATATATATAAATGTTTGTAAGCTGTTCCTGAATTTAGCTTATTTATGGCCTACAAAATAAAGGTAAAAGTGTTTGTATCTATGTATTATTAAGTTTAGCTATATCATGAGACCCTTGGGTATTGTTGCTAAGATCCCAAAAAACAATATGTAAATGTGTACGTAAACACGTGTTCGCGGTTGTGTGACAACACATGCGCATATTCCTGGCATTGTTCACGAAAAGTTCTTGGTCTCAATCCTATGACGTAAGAATTATTCTCCAGAGTTGATATTATAGAAGTTCAGTGCTAAAACAGTATTTAAAATCAAACACTGAATGAAGAATAATAATAATAATAATAATAATAATAATAATAATAATAATAATAATAATAATAATAATAATAATAATAATAATAATAATAATAATAATAATAATAATAATAATAATAATAATCTTATTAGGCGCACGTATATCCATCTCTTGGTCTCTGCTCGCGGCGCCGTACAAACTGGAAAACTAGTGTAGCCTTAAAATCTGAGATAACTAGTAGGCTAATGAGGCTCTGGTGACGGGAGGGAAACCACGGGAGACCTATTATCCCAATAAATGCATTATGCATATTTTCCCAATAAATGCACACTAACGGGTTATAAATAACTGCAAGATGGTAAATAAATGAAAAAAAAACGTCATTTATCGTTGATTTAAAATATATTATATTCTGAATAAAAATTGGTATTAAATGGAGTGGAAGTTTAGGATGATAGGTGAAAGTGTTGAGATGTTTTGACGTCACAATAAGCAGCAGAGTTGTAGTACAGCAATGATGCTTCCTTCCATTGCATATCCTCTGTGAAGGAAGCGACGGTTCTCCTGAAATGGTACCATGAATTTTAATACGGATGTTATGAGAGAGTTGCGTTTATAACAGTTTTATTTACATAAACCAAAACAAGATAGTAATGCTGAAAGTAAGCGACCTTAAAACACGCCGGATGCCTTGTTTTAAGTTACGAAATAGGCCTACTCCATACATAAGCATAATATATATATAATGAATTTATACACAACGTTAGAATGTAGACCACTAGGGACAGGATCTTTCAAAGAAAAAACATATTTCTAATTTTAAATAAAGAAAAAACTAATTTGATATTTAAATCATTACAAACTTGTTTTTATGCCAATGCTTTAACGAAACAGTTAACGATCGAACACAATGACCACGGACAGGAACTCGCACATTTTTTAACATTTTAATAGCTCATCCCAATGTAAAACCTCATGCAACGGGGATTGCTTCCGTGTACACTGTGTTCCGCTTCAACAGCCAGCCAAAGAAAAATCAAGGAGGCGTTGCATATAAAATGGGACACGCCCTCTTTCAACAAGCAAATTTTACATGTTAATTTAATGTATGTATAAAACCGAAAGGTCCACTGATCAATCTCAGATAAGAAAGTATAATACATAATCCAAGTATTGAAATACACGCCATCGTGTTGGGATTCAATATTTCGACATTAATTATGTCATCATCAGGACATAATTAATGTCGAAAAATTGAATCCCAACACGATGGCGTGTATTTCAATACTTGGAGTATGTATTATACTTTCTTATCTGGTGTATGTATTATACTATCTTATCATGTCTGTTATATACCGAGTTTTGATAATATAGTTCATTAGGCCTTGCCTATATGGTATTGAGTTTTTGAAAATTATTGTGGTATTCTTAAGATATTATATATATATATATATATATATCTTTTGCTAACTTATTTATGGGACAATTTGAGGCCAATTTCCTGTCCCTACAGCCCAAGAAACCAGATGTTTGGTTTCGTTACATCGATGATATCTTCATGATTTGGACCCATGGTGAAGATAGTTTGGATACGTTCCTATTGAACATTAATTCGGCTCATCCCACAATCAAATTCACTGCTAACAAATCCTCACCCAGAAGAGTCACACTGCAAGTTATTGTTTAATTGCCTACAGTACAGTACCTGTCTCTTATACACATCTAGATGTGTATAAGAGACAGCCATACGATGGTAGAAGACCGGCGAATATGGCACGCCAATAGGGCAACTTTGAAACACCTGTACATCGACTGTGTTTCAAAGTTGCCCTTTTGGCGCGCCATAGGTGAAGAGACAATTATGTTTTGAGTTGACACGGCAGTACTTTTTTATGTACAGTATCAGAATATTGAAATGAATTGTATATTTAACCGTGTTTCATATTCATAATGACTGAAACGGAAAGTCGGTATTTTGCTCTATATACGTACCATACAAATAGGTAAATCTAGCGTTTACTTTCTGTAAGATGAAGTGCTAGAGCTAGGCATTTGCTTTGCCTTGGCGCTGGGCTGACCCTAGGTATCTAGGCCGCCGGCAGCCAGGGTAGCCCTGCCAGGTGGCCAAGGTCCCTGTCCGACCTAGGCCTAGGCGTATTTCTGATTATTTTGCATTCCTAGGCCAGCCATCATCTAGTACTTTTCATTAAATGCAGGTCAACAACAGGAAATGGGGGCTCAACTGTCTCAGATGAGAAAGAGAAAGAAGTATCAGACTTTTTACAAAGGGAAGCAAGATTCAACAGTGATTTCAGGTGAGGTCTGCAATATTTCATTGTTACGCTTTTTCTAGATTTTATTCGCTGTAAAACAACACTATTGTCAAATTTTCAATACTTTTTTACAGTCTCTCTGTAATAACAACTAACTTAAAAGCAGAGCTTGAGACGACATTAAGAGGATTCATAGCAACAAGGCTATCAAAGGGAACTGTCTTCAGTGGAATTGGAGATGTCACTGATATAGATCTAGGGTAAGACCTTCCTTCACACCAAATATACTCCTATTTTATCATACACTATGCCAGACAGTAAAATAAGAATATATCCTCCGTGCCAAAATTTGGCCTAGAAATCTATTCACGCATTTCGAATAATAATCACCGATTTCTGCGCAGATTTTGCAGGAAAGTATACATTAATTTAATCAATGAATGCAGTAATTACTATTCTGCGCACCTTATTTTCCACACAAATTTGAGATAGTTTTTTAGGTATCATCCGTGTGGTATCATCTATGTAATTACTTTACAGTTAGACCTCTGCTGTCTTGGAAGACAAGTTCTAGTAATGCATAGGCCTACAGTTCAATATAATAGAACATCCACATTATACCTGGTACACCTGATTAGAGAGATTGTTAAATGCCTTGCCAGAAAATATAAGCAAATAGCGGACAAACAATTCCACGTCTTAAAAGTTAAGAACCTAAAAAACAACCATTTCATCTGTGTTTTAATTACACAACATTGATTTTTGTTTTGTTTTCTTTTAGCAGAGATGAGAGCCTACAGTGCTATTATTATCATTTAAGACAAGCGAATGATGATCATGTGACTGATGATGTGTCATCGATGTACACGTCAGAAGAGTATGTAGTTTGTTTCCTAGCAGCTCCAGAAGAGAGTCTAGATTTATATCCTTTGATTATGTCATCACTCAAACATGTTGTTTTTGTATTTTTTATACCACTTACCAATTAATACACAAGTAAAGGTTAAAGGTTAAACATTTGTATTGTGCAAAATACTAGGGTCTCAATGTGAACAGATGTAAATTCAAAAATAAGGAAAGAAGAACTCCAAGCCAGCACCCAACCTGCAGTATTGGGATACTGAAACCATCATAATTTTTTTTGTGGCGGAGGGTGTGCTAGCTGGCGAAATATAAAATGTTATCACCATTTTTGGCAGTGTGTAGGGTTCACTAGAAAAGGTACAAAAAATTCTTGCCTTATACAGTAAAGAAAAAATAAATATAAATAAATACTGGTTTTTATCAGCCTGTTTCTGTTCATCTATATATTTATTGATTCGTATTTCTATTTGCTTTGATCCTTCCATTTGCCTGACAATCGATTCATCCATCCATCCATCAATCAATTGATCCATCAGTCCATCCACCCATCTGCAGATTATACACTTACCTACCTACCTGTTTCTATTTATAGCTTTCAATTTCATGAAGTTGTACATACGGTAGAACTTATGAGGGAATCTAGAAATTGCTGTGTTGACACGAACACCATTTTACTTTCAACTCTTGAGACTAAACAAGAGAAAATTGATGACATTTATACACTGTGACTGGTTGTAGTCTTTGATATTTTATCCATCACTTTAACTGTGTAACCGTGGCATTGATATTTTGGTTCTTAATGTAGCTTTAAAGTATCATATGTCGCCATGAGTCATTTTTTACATCACATGTTAACCTTTTTCACAGACCTTCAATTTGGCACAGATAATTCCAAAAACTGCATGGAGTGCACACTCCTGTACTCCTACTCATACATATTTATGCTCTATCCCTTCTTTAGTTTACTGGTTGTTATTACTTAATTTTTTTTCACATTTCGTGTAGACCTAGATTCCTATAGCGAGGACTTACTTCCTATGTTGGATAGTGAGGTAAGAATGTGTATAATCTACTTTTGATTACAGTACTTTGCAAACTTTCTTAAATATATATTCAATTCTCTTGATTCATGTACTACATAACTTTAAATTCTCCAATTCAAATGAAAAAATCTTGTAGTTTTGGAAAGATCACACTTTCTTGCTCACAGTTGGTTATGCCTTTCCGTTCCAATGGTTACTCTCTTTTAATTATTGCGTAGTCATTACCAAGTAATTATATATATACTATGTGTGTTATAATACTTTGCCATTGGAAATTATTTAATTTAAAGTGTGTAGTAATAGTAATTCCAGTTACCTTTTCATATAATTGCTGTCACTTTAGCCTCTTAGTGATGTTATTTCTGGAGGTCTCACACATGAATGTTGATGGACATTGCAGGCAGCAAATGTTAATATATTGCTACGGAAATGTGCAGTTGAGGAGTGTTATTTTTAGGATATTGAACTACTCTAGAAAGGATCTTGCTGTGTTAAAAGGTTTAGTGCAAATAAATGCCATGTTCTTTATATATGATGGTTAGTTTCTCCAATAAACCTTTGATGTATGCCTATGGGATCTGGACATGATACGTCTTAGTGATGTTTGTTTCATTTGTAAGCAACTGTTTATGTTTGGTAGATTTACGTTGACTGCTTCATTCCGAGTAGTCCCATGAGAAATTAGTTTGCTGAACTATGTTGTCATGTTAACAGAGGAAGCTAGAATGAGCAAATCAAATGGACTCTGTGTAAAGGGTAACTTAAATTACTACACAAACAGCGTAAGTCAATTATATGCTGTTGTATTAATGACGTTCTTTTTAATGAGGAGTTGCTTACGTATTGCTATTCATTATTTACTTCTGAAAAACAACAAAAGCAGAGCACTATATCAAATTATGTTGTAATAGCAAAGTCTATAATCGATTCAAGTCATTGCTTGGTAAAGGTCACATAAAAAAAATTAAACTTTATCCATATTATGAATTGTAATGGGAGCCTATCCACAAGGGGCTCATAAACATCGCTTGGAGAGTCTACTATTGCAAGAATTTAATTGGTTTGAATTTTGTTGCCCAATTCACCCCCACCCCCCTTTCCTCATTCTCCATTCAGCACCTCTGACTCTGCAACTCATCCTAAATATTTTAGTTACCCATTATATGCTTTTAGGTTGCTTTACTTTACTTTTTGACAGATGAAAGAGGTGAACCAAGTACAGGTGTACCTATCCAGGTGGCATCAAGAATCAGTGCAATATATAACAAGGTGTATCAACAAATTAAACAAACAACTTTCAATTCTTCTACATGAGGTAACACAAAAGTTTCAAATAATGTATTAAACTTTACGAAAATAAAACTTTCATTTGTTTAAAATATATACACTGTAGACTTATTTCGTATAGGTTTTTATGGAGTGGAGTTGAATAGCTTTGTGGTTAATTAAGATGCTTGATTTTCATTCCCAGGGTCCTGGGATCAATTCCTGTCAGGGTAAAAGTAATTTTTCTCACGACCAAAACACCTCCACTCCCTGTTCACTGTTTGGCGTTATACTTGGCCCTAGTACCTAAATCTGAATAAAAAGAAAATAATAATGTACGATAGTGGTTTTAAAATTTACTAAACTGCTATTTGTTGCATGTCTGCAATTAAACAAAATGGCTGTCACAGTCACCCAGAAGAGTCACGCTGCAAGTTATTGTTTAATTGCCTACAGTACAGTACCTTTATATACACCAATCTTCGGGATTCAATATGCAATGTAATAATTGTTACATAAATCCATGTTGCAATCTTCACTGTGTGTTAAATTTATTGTACTTTGACATGTGCTTGACTCTTGTATAGAGTGTACTTTGTTGACCTTTTACACACTGTGTGAATGCATGGATACCACACTTATCTAGAGAATACTGTACCATCTGGGCATCAATCAGGAATACAGATACTGTACTTATTTAACATTTGAGAACTTTGCTACCATATTTACTACTAATTAATGCTTTATAATGACTACAGGAGTCCCAAGTCACCCGGAAGTTGTGGTAGTCTCCCAGAAATCAGGATGGCCACCCGCACTCCCACAAGCAAGCAATAATCTCCCGGAAAATAACTCATCTCACACAAATTCATGACATTTGCATATTTTTACTACTTTAATATTAATTGTTTCACGGAAGTCAGTGCAGAAGGGTAATCATCATGCACAACAAAATAAAATTATGAAAGCTCATTTAACCAGATTCCCTGGAAAATATTCCTTCCAACTCGGGACCCTGAGTCTATAACATTTTATTTGACAAAAAACTTGTGACATGCCTAAATATGGTCATGATGACATCACATCATGACCATATATAGGCACATCATGGCTATATATGGGTATACATACGGTTTTTTTCAAAGAAAATTTGATAGTTTGGATAAGGCTTCATTGAACAACTAACAACATTTGCACTCTCTGATTATTGAGTATTAGTCGATGAATGATGCATAAGAATTGTGTAAATTTTAATCAGAAGAAGTGCTGAGTAAAAGTTCTTTGACCTGCACTTTAGTCAGCTTGTCATTATTAATTTTTATCATACACTACATTATTTCTTTTTGCCAGGTTCAACTATACATTGATTGATCGTAGAATATAAAGTATCCTTGTTTCTTGTACAAACTTTAGCATATTAAAATCTAGCTCTGTATGCTCGCAAAGACATTGCGAATTCCATGACTGTAGTGCATAATTTTGTTATTAATATTTGTTACAGTGCAACCTCCAATTCGAGACCTCCCTATTCCGATACCCCTCCACTTTTCCAAAGACCCAAATAACAATCTTCAACCTTGTAACACAAAGCTAGCCCTCTTATTGGAGACCAACCCCGAGACCACCTAAAATTTTCAGGTCCCAAGGGTTATCTCTAATTGGAGGGCTAATTGTATTCGTATTTGTTTATATTTTAACATATTGGATTCAAGACATTCAGTCTCCCAACAAAAATTTAGATAAATTTGAATTATATATTTAAGTTAATCACATACCTGTATGTGTCAACTTTTAATAAAAAACAACTTTTCAATAATCTTCAGATGTTTTAAGTTGAAAATAGATATTTGTTGCCAGAAAAATGGCTGCTGTATATGCAAAACCAATTTTTTTTTAAAGTTTGTTTGTTTTTTGTTTTTTTTTTTGGTCTAAATTTCAGTTTAAATCTAATAACTCATTGAAATTACCTAAATAAATAATTGTTTGCTTTTAGTTTATATGAGGCTTGGTGGATCTATAACATTCAGCAAGCCCTTGAGCAGGAAGGATTCTGCTGAGATATGCTAGAATTTGTAGCATATTGAGAGCATGCTCAACTCACTCATGCTTTTATACAACTAATCAAACACCTGTGTATTTCCATGTCTGTTAAATGCTCTCATAATGTACACCAGACATTGGCCGTATTTGACTGGTCGTTCTTCGTTAAACCACGCCCACCTGCGCAGCGGTAAAATCCTACTCAACGAAGACGACCAGTCGAATAGAAAACTTGTAAATATTCGACAAAACAAAATAGCTGTATAGTTACTGCGATACACTTTGCGTAATCAAGAATGCTTCAACTTGTGGTAGTATGGGTTTTTCGTTAAAAAAAATATTTTCATCCAGTTTTTTAATTCTGTTAGCCTACAATTATTTTTTGACTCTATGTGGGTAAATATTATAACTTTTATTTAATGAAATTTAATCTAAGTTATTAACACAAATGTTGTTTATAAACTCACCAATTGGCCATGTTTGTTTTGGTCAAGTGAATAACTTAATGCAGATTAACGCACTCTGGTTTACGTTAATTTTCGTTGTCAACGAAGTCTATTTAAAGAACCAGTCGAATGAAAATAATACTCAACGAAAATTCGTACTCAACGAAATGAACCAGTCGAATAAGCCCATTCTGTTGAAGGTTATGCAATTATCTTCCTTATATTTCAGGCAATCTCAAATTCAAAGCTGGAGGTTGAAAGTGATGATAGTGTTACCAAGTCAGAGATTATAAAGTAAGCTATTCATTGAAGATATTTGTTGATAATTCAATATAAATGGTTAAGTATATAATACTGTATGTGCTTATAAACTAGAACAATAAAATGGTTTTTATATTTAAGAAACTTATTACCTTCTAATTAAAAGTTATAACAAAAAATAATTTACATGATAGATTCAAACACAAAACGCGCTGATAACAGCTGCCCCAGGGAGTTGAATAATTGCTTCATACAGTATGTGCTTTATCCATTGTCTGGAGGTAATAATGTTAAGTGCTTAGAAGCCTTGTTGGCTTGCATTAAATACTTCTAACATATTATTATTATAACCAGTTTAAAAGTTTTGTAGTAAAATATGTGTGAAACAAATATAACTGTCACAATATCACACACACTTACACTCACTTGTTATCAGATCCAATGAATTTATTTAATAAATATAATTTCATTATTAATACAAGATATCAAAGTTTCCTACTTCTTTATATGATTTTGTTTATTGCAGATTCATGCATTGCTGTAGCTTGTCTGATCTTCTCCAACAAGCTAATAACCGAGATGGTGGACAGCAGGACACTTCGTCTGAGCCTAGCCTCATAGACTTTGATGAGTCCGGCTCTAAGCTATTTGAAGTAAAGTCAGAGAATGTAGTAAAGATGTGTATTAAGGGAGATGTCATTACATTTCAAAATTCAGGTTTGCTAATTATCATTTTAGTTAATTAGTACTTTTAATGGCTATGAATAGAGTAAAGATCAAAGCATTCCTACCCTACTGATCAAAGCTACCTACAAAAACAAAGAAAGCTCCTTTGAAGCTTTCAGCTCATTGTTAAGCAAAGGGTGTAGTAGGAATGCTTTGATCTTTAGTTTATTCATAGCTATGTCACTACTATGGGTAATGTTTTGATTAGTCACACATTTTTGGTACTTGTGCATATAAGCTTGCTAATATGGGTAATTTTTTATTCCTGATGATGACATAATTAATGTCGAAATATATCAAATCCCCACTCAATGGCTTGCATTTCTAAACTTGGAGTATGTATTATCTGAGATTAATCAGTGGACCTTTCGGTTTTTGGAAAACAGCTAACACTAACATTACATCTTTATTTCAGTTCAAAACGATTTCTGTCAAGAATGGATGCATACGCTCTTAGATGGGCCTAACGACAAACCAGCATACAGTCGTCAAGTGATCGAGAGTTATAAGCTCAGAGTCATACAAGATATGAACCTTTTGAAACGTTTAGTGCGACAAGCCGAGTCTGATCATTACGCCCTTTATAGGTACGGAAGTTTTTCCAATTGTTGTTGAATAAAGGGGGAAGTAGTATAGCCGATTGTAACATAAAGTCAATACCAGTAAACACATTACAACTTTCATGAAGGAATCATGTACACTTTGCATACAATTTTCTTTTCTCTCCCCACCATTCTTTCTTTTCTTTTCTTCTCTCTAATTTTGGGGGGAAGCTTCGGCCCTGTGTCAACCACCCAGCTGCAGCTCCTCCAATGCCCAAGACAGTTTATTATTGTCTCTAAACAATAAGATTCTATCGCTTGCTGAACATTTTCAGGCCAAAGTTCAACCTGAAAATAACTTGTAACTAAGGGCTGCCATTTCTTTGAAACTATAAGCTATAGTTAGTTTTGATGTATAAATTATTTATGCAGTGTATTGTTAATATATAATAGATAAAATTTTTCAATCCTATATTTTCAAAAATTCTGTCATAAACATGTCAAAGTATTACACGGTATCATCAGGCACTGTTGCTACGCTCTACCAGTTTATATACTTATTATTACAATGTTGTTTAAAAAAATCCAACAATTTTATAGTTTATCTGTTTACCACTGTTCCTTGTTGTATCATGCTTATTATTATTATTTATATTATTCTTTGTGATTTTTGTTGTTGTAGGGCCTTCATATTCTTACGGAAGTGTGGTAACTGTGAAGTACTTCTTAAGCACACCAACATAGACTGCTCTGCTATGTCTGAAGATGCAAACCATGTCCTCAATATATTGCAGGAGTTTGTAATGCAAGATACATCATCCTAATGTACGTCGTACAGTTTAATAGTAATTATGGTCATTGCTAAGTTACACCTGTGTGAAGTACTTCTTAAGTATACCAACATTGACTGCTCTGCTGTGCCTGAACATGCAAACTGGGCTTTGCCACAGCATGCCAATGGATATGGGACTGTAATACATGGTACCCCAACTTAACCATTGCATTATTGAATCTTGATAATTGACAATTTTCAACAATATGCTTATGGAAGTACACAATACCACAGCGTTACAAATATGATTCAAGTTGGACTGGATGAAAGAAGGTGCTACAATGCCTCTGGTCAAATGTTTGTAATGCATGCTACAGCAGCTCAAATAATGCATTATTTAAGGCAAGACGCTTTTATGCTGTACCTCGTTTTGTGAACTTATTCTTTTAGAAATCGTCAGAGGAGGGCGAAAAAAATAAAGGTTTTCCAAAAACATCCAGACGGAGGAGAAAATAAAAATACAATTTTATAGTAATAGGATAGTTGAATCCTTTGAACTTATATAATTAGGAAGAATATACATACAGGTATCTTATTTTTCAAGTTTTAATGCCAGCAGCGGGCGTAATAAAAATACAGAGAAACTATTTTTTTTCCTGAAATTTCCTTTTTGTGGCGGTGGGTGCGCTAATTGGCCAAAAATAAACTTTTATTTTTATTTGAAACCATCAATATTGGCAGGTTCGCGAAACAAGGTATAAAAAAGTCTCGCCTAACATGGGCTATGTGAAAGAAAAACATTGCGTCGATGCCCCTTATTGTCGGGGGTTTGTGCTTGCAACTTTACAAAAAAATCATACAGTGTAAAGTGGCTGTAGATTATCATTGACAGTATGTCCATATATGGTCATGATGTGATGTCATGATGACCATATTTAGGCATGTCACATGGTTTTTTCAAATATAATGTGATAGTCTGGATAGAGCTTAATAGTAATAGTCATTCTTACACCTAAGTGTAAGTTCATGTGAATGTTTGCTTAAATACATTATTTTTTGTTTTAAACTTTTTTAGGTATATATATTTAAAAAATAACCTTTTCAATTACCCAAAAGGTATATCTCAAATAAGTAAACAATAAAACATTGCCAGTGATTAATAACAAGACATGGTATCAAGATTTGGTTGTATTCTCAGTCCTCCCAAGTCTCCTAAATTGCTTCCAGCAATTTTTGGTTCATCTCCCGGTTTCCCGGAAATTCCATATTTTCTCCCAGAATTTGAATTTCTCTTGGATTTCTAAAGGATTTTAAGAGATTTTCACAATTAGGGCTTATGCTAAGCTACATTTTTCCATTCTTATGCATTAAATAAGGCAGACATAAGATTTATTAAACATTCTAGGCAGTAAATGTTATTAATAGTGCCCTAAACCTGCCCAAGCCTCTTTGTTTTTATATCAAACATGGCGATAAATGTGTACATGCATGTATTTGTCATGCATGTACTTGTACATGCGTTTTTGCTTGTACACTCGTCGCAAACCTCTGCCTGTTCTGCACGACAAATTCTGCAGGAATTTGACTTTCACAACTTTGGACCCCTGCTTTCAGCTTCATGTGATACATAGTGTAATATTTTATTTGTATTTTATTCCTCTTTTCTAAAAAAAAAAATGTTTTCATCGGTTAAATTATACAGCTGCTGTATTATATACACAGAGTAAAATAAAGAGGAATGTATAATAATATGCCTAATATATTATTATTATTACTATCCAATTATGGTAGCGTTGCATGGGTACAGTTTAGAAGGGACATAAGCACTCTGTGTAAGTTACGTGATGATCGGAAAAGCATGAAATGAGCGATGTCACCAACTAATGTAGTTGTGTTGATCAAGTCAGAAAGGCGACATATGCTTATCTTAAAATCATATGTTCTCTTTTAAACTTACCTTAAATTTAAAATTAAATTTTTAACTTGATCATCTCAAACTAAATATAATATTTCTCTATAACCTTTTTATAAATATTATATTGGTGCTTAAATGTGCAAGTTGGTACTTTAAATTGTACTTTGGTGTTAATGCACAAATTATTATTATTATTTTTCATATTATTCATATATTCATGTATAAGCCTTATTTATTTTGATTAAATTGTTTATTTTTATTACAGTTTTATAAACAAAAAAATTATTGTATCTACTAAACTGGATATCTTAATCTTAGTATTGTTATTATGTAATGGTCAAGAAATATGTTTACTAGGTTATTGCATCATCTTAAATTTTCTTTTTAATGATCTTATTTTACTAAATTATACTACAGTGTATGCATGAGAGTCTATACAACCCAGGAACAACAAAATGAATACCCTGTTTTTTAGGCTATGTTTTCTTGTTTTCTTAGTAATATTTGAGTTTTCACAATTAAAATTATATGCCTGTATTCAAGATTCAAGATTTTTTGTATTTGTCATTTCGTCATATGTTTACAAGTTCATTAAACAAATGAAATTCATGTATATTTTATGTTTTTCATCTGACAGATCAGATGAAAAACATTTATCAAATATAAAAACAGTTAACAAAGCAAAAGTTTTATAAGATAAACTTTAAATTTTAACTTTAAATACAGTGGTAGGCCTACTGTATGCATGGTAGATTCTTGATGTGCAAATTGTCAAAAAATCTTATTCCACAGTAGCTTTTAAGAAATGCTATGAACTTTATATAAAAACCTAAAGCGAAATAGCCAAAGTTATCATGAAATAACCAAAGTTGATGTGAAATAATGCAAAATAGCCAAAGTTGACGCAAAATAGCCAAAGTTAACATGTAACAGTTAACACGAAATAGACAAATTTGATGTGAAATAGCCAAAGTTAACGCGAAATAGACAAAGTTTGCACGAAATAGCAAAGGCTCGACTGCGCCACTCTATCACATCATTTTGTGTCAACTAAGGTATATGCTAATTCGCGTCAACTTGTACTATTTCGGCAGTCAATACAGTTTCACTAAACATGATGGACTGAGAGCTGCTGCTGAGTTAGACTGGGTTCCAGGCCCTAATTGTGGGTTTCTCACTCTTTAATGCGCTTAGTCCGCGCCATACATAATTTAATTGGCGTCCCATACTCGATTTCACTTTTTTCGGATTCTCGTTGGTGGCGCTGTCCATAATGAGAAAACAACAGTACCTGAGGGTGGTGGCATGCGAGACATGAGTGTCAAGAGCGTGACGGCTGATAGGACTTAGCCTGACCCTCCTAGGCCTTGGTTAGTAACTTAATGATGATCAGTAGTTGAAGTAGCTCAATGCCTACTTCTTACAGATCACCTTCTTACTAGTACTACGCCGAGTCATGGTTTACATGTTACAGGACAGCTACGGCCTGGCATCATAGAAGAGGATGTAGGCTAGGCCTACATACAGCCTACAGGCCCTAGCCGAACTTGCCGGTATAGCCTAGGGGCCCTACCTACTACTTACTAGTAGTACTAGGCCCAGCAGGGCCTAGGCCCATGAGCTTAGTTAGCGGTGACAGTGAGTGAGGCGCTTGGCCTACTACTAGGGCCTAGGCTAGGCCTTCTACAGTACAACCTAGTCCTATAATAATGTGTTGTTGCTTGATAAAAAGGACTAGGCCTAGGCCTATTATCGCAACCAGGTTAGAAAGAATATAATTCTACAGGAGATTAATATAATAAATAGAAAGTGGCTAGTATATGCTTACGCCGAGATGCAGTGCACTAAGTGAGTTATTTTTAAGGTAGGGGTAAAGCCACGTCGACCAATCAGCGTGTTGGAATTCTGATTAATTTGGCGTTAATAGAATGTTAAGAACGACGTTGCTTTCATTAGATTTGTTTACAGTCATTAAGGTGGGGGGGGGGCATTTTTTCGAGGGCCATTTATTCCAGATGAGGCTCTACAGTATAGCTAGAGGGGACATTTATTAAAAAATGATGTTTTAAATTTTCTTGCAAAACATTACTGTACACATTTTTATACCATTTTATGGTAATTTTTTTATGTTATATTTTTCAGATGTACGGCATTTGGTCATAAAAACCAGGAGTTTTCTAGCCAAAGATGGTAGGCAAGGCACACGTATTGGGTTTTCATTTATTTTTGAATGCCACAACAAAATTGCTGTTGAGCCGCACTTTGCCAACCTAAGACCTAGAAGATACTGTACATACTGTAATCACGTACTGTACAACTGTACCACTGTGGCCTCTAAATCTTAGTCTAAATCTGGCAGCAATCATATTATAATAGATTTCATCAGAAGCTCGAGAGCAGCTTAGCTCAGTGGGCTGCACTGGTTGTAGCCATTGTGGGGGTCACTGAACTGTGGAGATCTGTTTCAATTCCCATCGTTGCTCACCTTATATTTCAGCTGGAGGGCTGAAATACAAGTTACGGTAGCGCACCATCTTTCGGATGAGATGTTTAAGCCATTGGTCCTGTGTGCTTTATGGCCCATGTGCACATTAAGAACACAGTAGGGTCTACACTCTTTGGAAAAGAGTAGGGGATGGGCTCCTGGTGTACTGCCCACCAGAAGGTCCCCGCTGGAAATCAGACTCTTTCAGACTTTCGTGGTTATTCTTGATGTTTACATCAAAATTTGTCTATCCAAGAAACTACATTAAAAAGCAAGTGAGGTTTATTTTAGCTTCATTGTTGGAATAATGTTCTTAACTGGTTTCTATCAATGCATTCTTCTTCCTCAGATGAATCAAACTACTCCAACTAGTGGACTCGAAAACATTGAGCATGTGATCTTAGTGCTATCTGGCAAAGGTGGTGTTGGTAAAAGTACAGTCACAACACAACTGGCACTGACTTTATGTAAAGCTGGAAAAAAGGTTGGTTCTTTATATTTATAAATAATATAAAGTGGGGATAGGAGGGTATTTTGACCATCAAAACTGCTAATTTGATTAATAGTCTAATAGAACAAGAAATGGTCTCCCCAAACTCCTGCACCATCCCTTTATATGGCTTTTATAACATGTTTATTTTATTTATAAATACACATTTACAAGAAAGTAACTTTGGTATGAGATCCACCTCCATTGGTGTTAATTAAAGATGATAATAATTTATAACATTTACCAAAGAACACATGTATTATGCATTATTGCCACACTCTGACTGCTTTGAAAAACTTGTTACAATCAAATTTACTGTAATAAAATTGCAAAATCTTCAACAGAAATCTTTTTAATTGTAGTGGTTTCAATATAAGTGAGACTGGAGTTTGAACAGGAGACCACAACTGAACTTTCTGAAATCATGTCTAAATTATCATTAAATTATGAAAGAGCAGAAAGATGGCTATGAAATTGCAAACTAATGATAGATAAGTACTGCAAAATACGAGCTTACATTCCAATGTCTTGATAAGGAATATGCCCTGTATTTTTATTTTTCAGGTTGGAATATTAGATGTTGACCTATGTGGGCCTAGCATACCTAGGATGCTGAATGTCCAAGACAAAGATGTACATCAGTGTTCTGCAGGGTAAGTTGCACAAAGCGCGTGCAGGAGTGATTCATGAGTTAAACATGTTGCTTATAGTCACATTTAAACACTCATGAAACAAGTAATAAATCAATGAAAAACATTAAACGGTAATCAGACATCGTTCAGCCCTCGTCAGTTCATTAATAAATCAATTATTCAGATTGTCACTTCAATAATCATCTTATGTTAGTATGTATCATTATTATCAATATTTATCAATATTATTGCAATAATTTATTTTACTACCAGATCATAGTCTTTAATATTATTATTGTTAATCCAGTTATTGCAGTAATTTATATGGTATTGTAAGCATTAATAATTAGCATATTCCAGGTGGGTGCCTGTGTATGCAGATGCAGAGCAACAACTTAGTGTGATGTCAATTGGCTTCCTCCTAGGTGACAAAGATGAGGCTGTTGTGTGGAGGGGACCGAAAAAGAATGGTATGTCACCTTTATATGTCACTCTTGCTTTAAATATCCTACGATTCTGATAAATAGATAAATATACAGTACAAGTAAGTTTAATAGGATCCTAAGTCAAGACTATGAATGTATAGGTGCTCTACCACCTGAGCTCTGTCAGCTTAGCCTCTCAACTTGCAATAACATCTGGTAACATATCAACTCTTAGCCTATGGTGCAAGGAGTTTCAAAGTTAAACACGCCATAATATTGTTTTAACCTTTCTTACACTGGCAGACAATTCCAAGCTTTTTTCTTATGTTCCATGTTCTTTATCATGTGAAAAAGTATTGCACACATGACCGACAGCTTAAACCTCTTATCTTGCGCTATTTCAGCTTGTGTCACCGCCCTCTATCTGTAAGGCAAAAAGAGCAGCAGATGGAATTGAACTGGTATCAAAGGTCTTAAAGGATCTCCACGGTTCAGCGCACACACCAGCTACTATCAGTTTTGTCAACTAATGCTGTTGCTCTCTTAATTTATCAACAGCAATGATTAAGCAATTCCTAACAGATGTGTACTGGGGCAAGCTGGATTACCTCATTATAGATACACCTCCAGGTGAGAATTTTACCACTGAAGTGTATGTGGATTGTAAAACATTACCCCTTTTTTGCATTCATTATTTTTTGTGTTCTTTGTTGGCTCCCATTAGCTATTCCACCCATCTATATTTGTTATATTATTATTGTCACTATATTATTTACTATTTAAAAAATGCAATATTAAATATTAAATCAAATATATTAGCAACAACAGTGAAAGCATCAGGAGCAGTAGCATAATTATCTCCAGTTAAGCGGGAGCGGTTTTTGCGCAGCGGGAATGGTTTGGTTTTCTAACCACGAGGTTGGGGTTTCAATCTCTTGCTGTGCACTTTGCTTGTGTCCTTGAGGAAGGCACTTTATCTGCGTTGCTTCTCTCCACTCAGGAGTATAAAGTGGTACCTGGTGGGGTTGACTGCTCCTGTGCCAATATGGCAGCACTACGTTACAAAGCACTTTGTAACGTAAAGGCATGGATGCTATATAAATACCAAATAACAAACAGCACTACCACCATCAACAGCAATGCCAACAATAGAATCAGCAACAGCAGCACTCCACCCCCACTACAAGCAACACCACCGGCTCCAGCAAGAACAACAAATGCTGCAACACCAACACCACAAAAAATGATTGTAATAATAATACCACTACAAATTTGTTGTTTTGTTGTTCCACTGACAAATATTACACAGGTCTATGCTTATTTCCACATTTTATTATATTTTTACAGGAACTTCTGACGAACATATCACAGTAATTGAAAACTTACAGGAATTAAAGCCAGAGGGTGCTGTCTTAGTAACAACTCCTCAGGTTGGTGAAAATAATACTATAGGTATTTTTTGTGTCTTGCTTTCTTGCAAGCTGTAGATACAGAGCAAAATAATTGAAAGGTCATGTTTACTTGGCCATTACTTTGTTTTCTAAAGCTGAACAACGAGGGTTTCTTCTTTATAATTAACAATAGCTTTTGTTAAATTTTCTTGTTAATTTCAGATGGTGTAATATTTCATATGAACTTAGTAATAGTATGCAATTTGATCTTTTCTTTCCAGGGTGTAGCAATTGGCGATGTTAGGAGAGAAATTACATTTTGCCGGAAGACTAAAATACCTATACTTGGCATTGTGGAAAACATGAGTGGATTTGTTTGTCCTCACTGTGCAGTAAGTGAGAATGTCTGAATGTCACCTCAAATATGACATTAAATTCATTGACACATTTAAATTACCATTCTAATTTTGTATGTTTTATGTGTATATCAAAACTTTAATCTGAATTCATGTGGTAAATTTATGTAAATATACCAGAAAGTATGTTTCAAACCTGAAATTACAATTTTTCCGCTTTGTTTTTATACGTACTGGAAATTTACACTGCCGCAGTTTCGTAAAGAGCGCAAAGCGACACAGCTTGCGAGGCAATTCCTTTTCAATGAGGATATGATGAACCGCTAGTACATATTAGATGGGTAAATAGATGGATAAATAAATAAATAAATGATGATAACAATTACAATAGAGGTAGTTTTTATGATGATAATGATGGTTGTGGTGTTGTTGATTACGGTGATGATTGTGATGACAATGGTAGTGATAGAAATGGTGATAAAGAGTGATGAATGTTATTGTGGTGGTGAGGTTGATGATGATTATGAAATGCTAAACAGTTCATATTCTGTTTTTTAGGAATGCAGTAATGTGTTTTCCAAAGGAGGTGGAGAGGCATTAGCAAAACAGTGCAGTGTTCCATTCTTAGGTAACTTCTTGCATTACATTTATTAATATTACTATTTCTAAACAGTAACACCTCAGTTGTGAGGTATGTTCAATATAAAGACTAAAGCTCTGTCCAGTTTATCAATTTTCTTTGACAAAAAACATTTGTATGCCCATGTAGTCTTGATGTGCCTATATATATATGGTCATGATGTGCCTATATATGGTCATGATGTGCCTATATATGGTCATGATGTGATGTCATCATGACCATATTTAGGCATGTCACATTTTTTGTCCAATAAAATTTGATAGTCTGGACAGCCAGGCTTTATAGACATTTAACAACCACTGGATGAAACACACTGAATGCAATAAGATAACCTCTCGATAACATTTTGGTGAATGCATTTATACATACTGAAATATGTTTCCAAATGTTTACATTGCATATCACATTGTCACAATAGACTACTTTTTATTTGCCAATATCTTTTCCAATATCCCAAAAAAATAGCAAACAATTCTTCCCTCCGCACGGTATCAAATCACGTAAAATGTTGTAGCTAAATTTATAATTTTGTTGATAAATCTTTCATTTTAAATTATTTTTCAGGTTGTATTCCATTAGATCCCCAGCTATCACAAAGTTTAGAAGAAGGATCAAGTTTTGTGGACTTATTTCCAGAATCAAACACATTGCAGGCATTACGCAATATTGTTAGTATGATTATAAAACATAAAGAATCTGTGAATCTTTAAAATAATTTATTAATTTTTTTTTTTTTTTCAACTTCAAATACTGCTACAACTAACAGTTTTTATTGGTTTACAAACATCTAAATAAAGAATATACAATACCAACAGGCTTTCATGATAGTGGTATAGTCTTTTGGTAACAGACTATGTTCAATACAATAACAATATTTGTTTCAACATTTTAGCACTTTTTGTGTATACTGTAAAATGGAATGTGGGTTATTTCAGTTCATTTTATTTGACACGCATGCTGAGTACAGTGTGTTGACAGATAACCAATGGTTGATAGCACCTTGTCCGATAAGAGTAATTTTGGCCTAGGTAAAACGAATTGCGAATTCTGGCTGGGTCCTTAAAACCCCATATCGGCAGCCACGGCGTAGTGTCAGTGAATACAGATACAATGCTCATATTGAGGGTTATTCAAGGAGCCGAGCGATCCAACACCAATTTAAACCCGATGCTGTTGGCCCGGTTTAAACTGGGGTCTTCAGCGTTCGGCTCAGTACAATGATTTACTGTGATTACTCGTCCTCTGCAGACTCTATAGGCCTTCTCACCCATCGTCTGCTACAAATGTAAAATAGGAATTGTACGCATGTACAGTGTGTTGTGTCATCGTAATCTATTCTAAACGTAAGCAAAATTTAGAATTTAGAAAAGCAGTTTTTTAAACTTCAAATATTTTTGAAAGATAATTGTCTTTTATGCATTGTTTCTAATAAATGTCCCCACCTTTCATCAAAATTGCTTGATTTAGTGTTGTTTCGATCAACTGCCTTTAATATTTACTTGCATTTGTGTGCATTATCCCACACTCACCTGACGTCTAATACACCTACTATAAATGGTACTATGGTTAATGGTTCTTAATGCAATAAACTCTATGTTTCTATATATTTTGCTTTCTATTGTTGGCTTGTTTTTTAATAATTAGTGTTCCAAATAATCAGCTTTTTACCAAAGAAGAACCTTAAAACATTTTACTTCCTTTAATAACGTATTTAACAAAAAACCAGAATGAAACAAAGAACATTGTTGAAATAAACATGAATTATATACGATTTACAAATTTTGGAATCAGTGATGTAAATGTTGTCTTGTCTTGTAGATACGAAGACAATACATGTGTAAATAATACTCACCTTTACTACAACATTTCATTAATAATTTTATCATCTGACTTAATTATTCTTTCCAGCCAACCTCTGATATTCTGTAATTGAATTGTATTGTTAGTTGAAAACAGATCTATGTTAGGATCAAAGAAGCTTGACATTTTTCCGTCATTTAGGAACTGAATCAGTATCATTAGAAGGTCTTTGAAACAATCGTCGAGGTTGTCCTGGTGCCAGGACCCAATGCTTCTATCGGCGTTGAGATGCAGCATACATGTCTTAAGGTGATACGACGAGAGCATTCCAAGTTGAGAGGACCCCTTCCTCAATTGAATCGTCTTGAGGATCTTTAAACAAGTCCGACGACATTCGTACATACCGTCCATTTCTCTGATAATAGCTTTTTCGTTTTCTGAAAAACTCACCCGCCAGAGGTTATTGAGCATGTTGTGGTCAGTTCTGCTCTGATACTGATCACTATCAGGATGCCGCTTTGCAACAACCAATTTGTTCCCGATGTTAATAGATGGAACAACATCGATGCTCATTCGTTGTGAGCCATCATACAGCACTTCTAGTGTCAGCGCAGGACCACTTTCTCGTAGAGTAACACGTTGGACGTTTGGGAAAACCATATTATCTACTGCTCTTTTTACTATCGACTGCATCTTTCTTTTTATCACAATAGGACTCAAGTAGACATCATTGACAATGGCGTTATCATATGGGGTTTTAGTATTGAAAATATAACCTTGTATTTTGGTGATGAAAACATATCCGGATGATTGATATTTACTATATTCCCAATTACTATTTTTTAACATCAGTGGCAGTAAGAGATCAAACTCATCTGGTTCCATAACTTTTAGTCCTTCATAACTACTGCCTTGCGGCATAATGTCGCCAAAAGTGTAATTTGTCTTGCTTTCATCTTGTACGAACTTCTGGAGAGAGTTTTTAATATCTTCTACGACCTCAAAAGCCCTATTTCGCTTGTCAACTGGGATGGCTACATAATCACGGTAGTACCTTCTCAGCTCCATCAACAGTGGTTGGGATTTCCGTTGTGGAATTAAACTTTCACCGTATATCGCAGGCTCAATTGGACCAATGTCATCTTCTTCTGCTGTATCAGGATTTCTTATATTCTTTCGACGCAACCATGTTACAAATTTGTAGATTCCATTCCAAATGGTGTTTGATAAATCCTCAGTCATGATGTGATTTTCCTTTAAAAAAAATATATAAACTTAAGATAAAAATAACTGGGAAGTTGTTTTTAGTTTAGAAAAAAAAAAAAATTCACTTCACTGGACAAAAATTAACACAACTCCGTGGGGTTGGTAGGCAATCTGCACACAGATATATTGGGCTCGTCTTTGAACCATCAACAGCAAAAGCAATTTCCAACAGATGTGTACTGGGAAAGCTGATTTATCTGATTATATATAACCCAGCAGGTGAATACTAATATTTGAATTGCACAACGATTATATGTGCAATGTAAAATATCCTGTACACTGAAGTCCATCTATTGATTATTTTACATTCATTATCTTGGAAGGTAAATATCTTATCTATATTTCTCCAGCTGCAGACGAATATTGGACTTGTTTTTGCCTAATTACTTGGGCAAGATAAATCATCGCATTAACCGGCAGGGGACTAGGCCTACTGTAAATTATTTAAATTGCACTAAAAAAAATTAAATGATTTTCCCCCTCTCGACTCAATTCATGATAGTGGCTCTTTTCCATTTAGGAATTTTCTGTATTTCTTTCCTTGATGGCTCCCAATAGATAGTCCACAATACACCTAGGCCTGTGTTTAGGAGTCGTAATGTTATTATTACTTTTTTATCGTTTTTAAATGAGTGACCAATAAATGTAATAATATATATTCTTAAGGCCAACTCAGACAGCGTCGGCCGATGCATCCCGACCCGATTTATCGTCGGGGACAGTCTTAAGCCGTCGTGAGAAATATTAAACATGTTTAATATTCTACGACGCGACTGCCCCCGACGCACACCATCGCGTCTGCGTTTAACTCATACAGACCCGACGCGACAACAAATCGCGTCGGGGGCTGCATTGTACGACGCTGTCTGAGTTGGCCTTTATACCCCACATTAAGGCTTTAAAGTGATGGGTCATTTACTGTTGACTTACTATTGTCAAAGATATGAGTAAAGGTGTGTATATACGGCTTCTCTGTACTGGAATATAGAATACAGCCACATTTTTATGCTGATTACCCAGTTTAACATTTTAACGCTGGATTTAGGATTTCATGCCTCATATTATTATAAGTGTAGACATTTATAAACTATTAAAGTATCATAGTATCTGCATTATTAATATGTGTTTCAGAGTTTATAAATAACAAAAAAAAATAGTCTACAGACAATACAGTGCTCTCCTACAAAACATTCAAATGTAAAAATAAAAAGAATCAACTTACTCTTTTGATTTATTGCTTAACCGTTTGATTACCTGTGTGGTAACCGTAACTCCTATCACAGTGTTTAGCAGTGGCAGGCCTATATCGTTTCACTGAAAGTTCATTCATAACATGGAAGGTGTCTGTAAGAAAGAAAAGTGATTACTAAACAATAGTGTCGTTATGATTCGGAGTAACCTTTGACCAAATGTTTGTTGGACAAATACTACGTGGAGAATTTTAATACGGCCATATCCATTGGTGGCTTTCTCCGTATGTACAATACATACGTCAGACGATTATTAACCATTGGGCACGATCATTCCATCATCATCATATGTTGCTCCAGCTTTGGTACTAAAATACTTCTAGACGTACCTACGACAATTTTTCGTATACTGAATTATCAATTAATAATAATTACAGTATAATGCAGATATCCGTACCAATTGAAATAATATTAAATACCGGTATGGAATAAGGAAAAAATAAAAAGATAACCTTACCTTGTGCTCTGTTCCCACTGCAAAATAGAAATAAATGCTATTTAATACACATTTTATTATTTTAGTTTGTCGATTATTTCACTGGAAAAATACATGAATAATTAATTGACTATCGAGCTTTAATTAATTTAGTT
Organism: Anneissia japonica; assembly: GCF_011630105.1. NCBI lineage: Eukaryota > Metazoa > Echinodermata > Crinoidea > Comatulida > Comatulidae > Anneissia > Anneissia japonica. Next base: position 348,396 of record NW_022698213.1, read on the forward strand.
ATCCTGATTCATTTTTTTTTATTAATGGGGTATCATTGTATTAACCATTCACCCCCACCCCCTCGTCCCCGTAAGGAAAGGAGGCGAGGCGAGTGTAAGGCATTGCTGGCCAAACACGTGTAAAGTTGGCTTAAGTTAACGAAGAGAAAAAAACCGTTTGTATACATATATATAACATTTAGCAATTAGATGTGTAAAAAATTCAAAATACGTGCAAGATAATGTGCACCATGCTTACCTACTATGTAACAGCTTATTAATAATTTCTTCATCTGCAAGCCAGCGCTTGATATTCTCTATTGTAGAATCTTTGTAGTGTGCCAAAAGATTTACTTCTGGAGCAAAAAAACATGGCATTTGTTTGTCATTTATAAATTCAAGCAGTTTCTTCAAAAGACTCATGAAACAGTCGTCGAGGCTATCCCCATTCCAAGACATAATACTATTGTCGTTGAGATGAAGCATACACGTCTTGAGGTCGTAAGAAGACAGACTTCTTAGTGGACCTGCTTTAGTATTTGTTTCCCTGATTGCCTTGAGAATCTTCAAACAAGTCAAGAGACCCCTGTTCTTTTTTTCCATCTCTGTGATAATTGTTTTTTCATCTTCAGAAAAACTTTCACGCCAGATGTGATTGTAATTATTTCGATCATCTTTGCGAGATTTGTCAGCTTCAGGGTGTCGTTTTGCAACAAACAACCTAAACTTGCTGTCACGCTTATCCTTGAGCTTAATCGATGGTACAATATCGATGCTAATACGTTTGTCATCATCTTTTACTTTTAGGGTAAATGCTGGACCATTTTCTCGTACTTTAATACTTTGCACAATTTTTATATTTTTAATGCTATTCACTGCTCTTTGTAAAATAGACTGCATTTGTCGTTTTACATCAATAGGGGATAATAATTTATCATTGTCATGAGAATTGTAGGAATATTGACTTTCTGTACTTAAGAGTGCTTGACGTTCATCATCCAAATCATCATCGTCATTCCATTCACCATCGTAATTCAATTCACCATCGTAATCCAATTTACCATCATCATCCGATTCACCATAGTCATCCGATTCACCATAGTCATCATAGTCATCCGATTCACCATAGTCATCCGATTCAGCATTGTAATACTGTTCAACACTGTCATTCAATTCACCATCCCGTTCACTATCGTAGTCCGATTCACTATCGTAGTCCGATTCACTATAGTTACTTCTTTAATAATTGTCATTCATATCAGATATTTTCCTAATGAAAAAATATCCGGGTGCGTGACATTCATTATCTACTGAAGCTTTTGTAACATCAATGGCAGTAAGAGATCAAACTCGTTTGGTTCAACAACCTTCAGTCCTTCATAACTACTACCTTGAGGCATAATGTTGCCGAAAATGTAGTTCGTTACAGGGTCACCTTGTACAAACTTCTCAATATAACCTTTAATTTTGTCAACAACCCTACTTGTCCTCTCTTGCTTGTGATGCGGGATGTCCGCATGTCTGTCGTAATAATTTCTCAGCTGCAACGACAGTAGACTCGCTTGTTTAATAACACTTCCTCTGCGCTGAACCTTGGTTACCGAATCCTCCACTGGCATCTGTCCTCCGGTCTTTTCTTCATTTTCACATATAGGCATAAGCTGATCAATTGGACCAATTTCCACATCCTCTTTTGCCTCGTTTGGATTGCGTTTACAGAACAGCCACCGTAATAGTAAATAGATGGCAACACAGATGATCAACACAGTTAGGCCTATGAATTTTAATCTAATAAAAAGACTGCTACCCATATTAAAATGTCTTTAAGCATCTTGTCTTTTCTGAAAATTAAAATGAAATCAAAATATTATTAGGTCAAATAAAATACTATAACACAATGTAAAAATTGATCAAGTGGAAAAAAAAAAACATCCATTTCACAAGGTAACCAGGGTGGCTGGTGACTACTCAACTTTGAAATGAAGAATCCAATGAGAAGGACCTACGTGTAACATACATAGTGGCGCCAATGATGTGCTGCTTCACGGAACCATCTGTAAAAATCCATATCTGATCAGACGGCATAATGAACGGTGATCTCTG
>NW_022698213.1:351007-357031 GCF_011630105.1 Anneissia japonica
GTGTATAAGAGACAGTAAATACATTTATAAACGAAATGATGAGCAGGTAGCCATATCACAGTGGGCGCCGATATATATATATATATATATATATATATATATATATACCGTATATATATATTTATATATATATATATATATATTTACATATGTATATATATATTAACATATTTGTATACAATATCGACCAAGTATAATAACAATAAGAAAAAAAACATAAAGTAGACAAACACATTAAACTGATATACATCTCTTTCGTATCGCTATTAACCACTAGGCCTATATATTAACACGGCTCGTCGTCTGTGAGGGCCATAGAGGGACTATTGATGTGTGAAGCCAGATTCCTAGTTCCTATAGTTCTTTAAACAAATAGGCTCCCAGCGGGAGCGTGTGTCTACTGCCAATGCATCGTACAACACACGACCGAGTTTACGGGTACTGTATTAGTAAAATCACGTCATATCACACATCACGAACGTGACATAATGTCAACTTTGCACTTCAGGATTCTTACTTCACACTTTTGTGAATGTCAACTCACGCTCACAATGTCAACTTTATGCTTCCGGATTGACGAGAATAGCAAAGTGTCTACTGCCTGGGGGCAGTATACACAAAAAATGTACTGTATAGTGTTGTATAGTCAGTTTTTGGTAGGTAATGCTTGCCTCCTGTATCATTTTGACCATTTATCATTCTCCATCTATGGATGGTGAAGAGCCATATTTCTGTATAGGCCTACTATGTCAAGACCTAAATATCTGATCTAGCAAACTGATACTGCATGGCCTTTTCATATATTTGCCAAACATTTTCATTTGATTTTGAAGAATTTCTCATCAGTAAGCATTAGGTTCATAGCAAAAGTTGTATTTGAGAAAATATAAATGTATGTCTTTTATACAATTTGACACTAAAATGATTTCTATAGACCTAAGCGTTGCAGCGATATGACGATTTCATACTTTTGCTCAAAAACATGAACCTCCATAAGCATTGGGTTCCATACAAGAGGTTGTATTAGAGCAGAAATATTTATTTAAAATGTAGTGTTATTTGGTTAATTTTTAGTAATGGGCAGGTAATGCTTCACCACCTCTATCCTTTTCCAATGTAGTTACGTGACTTTATTTTTCAGCTGCAGGGCTGAAATACAAGTTTCAAAAAGACGCTTGGTCCCGTGTGCAAAATGATTTATGGGCACGTTAAAGAACGCAGTAGGCCTACACTCGTCGGAAAAAGTAGGGAATTATCTCTCGGTGGACAGCTCAATTTCGTCCATTTCCGAGGTAGGGTACCTTAGTGGTGTAACGTCCGTGAGCGTCAGGTAAACGTTAGGTAAATTTTCTCATTCTTATATTACAGTAAATAGGCCTGTTAATATTATTGTGTGTTTAGTGCCTACATTACATAAAAAGAATTGAGTAGTTGCATACTACGTTTTTTTTTTTCATGAATTGATAAACCCCAAAGAGATTTTGATTCCTAGAAGGCGGGAAAATAACTTTTCCGACTTTTGAGGTGTACCTTTTATTGACTTCTAAGTTATTCAAAATACAAGATTTTCCCTCTTAAATACGAATCTATGAATCAATGAACCCAAAGAGAAACGGGGGTTCGGGTTCGCCCCGTGAAAATGTTGATTTCTAAATGGCGGAAAATGAGTTTTCCCGACTTCTGAAATGTTCCCCTCTTGAAAACGGTCAGGTAATTTTTTCTCATTCTTATTACAGTAAATAGGTCTTGTGTGTACATAAAGCAGAATTGAGTAATTGCATACCTGGATGATTGATTCCTAGATGACGGGAAATGAGCTTTCCCGACTTCTGTGGTGTCTTTTAATGACTTTTAGGTTCATTAAAATTCAAGGATTTCCCCCTCTTGAAAACGATTCCATGAATCGATGAGCCCCAAAGATAAAGGGGGTGCGGGTTCCCTCCGGAAAATTTCGATTTCTAGATGGTGGGAAATGAGCTTTCCCGAATTCTGACATGTCTTTTAATTACTTTAAGTTCTTCAAAATTCAAGGTTTCCCCTTCTTGAAAACGATTCCATGAATCAATGAACCCCAAAGAGAAAGACGGGTTCGGGTTCTCCCCGGGAAAATGTTGATTTCTAACTGGCGGGAAATGAGCCTTCTCGACTTCTGGAGTGGGGTTTTTTCCCCATTGAAAACGATCAGGTAGATTTTTCTCATTCTTATTACAGTAAATAGGCCTATTATGTCTGTACCGGTATACATACGTTATATACCGTACGTATTCTTTTTTCATGAATCGATGAACATCTAAAATAAAAAGGGGAGGGTACTAACCACACAATCCACAATCATTAAGTCGCAAAACTTTAGCTGCATTTGGTGGATTAAGTCGCAAAACTTTATCTTCGTTTGGTGGCGCCATTAATTTTACTCTAGGTAGACAGAGACCGGTTTTATTACTGGTTGGTACATTTATTACAAACATTCAGCCAAAGGCCAGTGAAAGTTTGTATCGATGTTTGCCATCCTTATGGGAGCTATCGTAAAGTTATGGTTTGCCGGAGTTCAATTTAAATCTCCGAACTTCTGAAGCCAAGATATTCTATGAATGTAGGCTTGTATCGCAGGCTACAATTTAAAAACGGGTGATCAATTAATAATGAATTAGGTGCTAAATTTTGATTTAATGCTGGGTAAGTTAAAAACAGACATTCTTTCCGAGTGGGACTCATTCAAAAATTCGAGGGGGTTCGCTAGAAAACAGGGGGGTTCGCTAGAAAAGGGGGGTTCGCCCGAACCATAAAAACCCCCCCTGGCTACGGGCCTGCATACTGCTCTCTTACATACAAATGTGTTTGGATATTAGCCGCGATCAGGTGGAAATTTTGTATGCGTACATTTAGATACCAGTTCTGACCTTTTAATAAGTAGAATTGTCTTATTAGCATTAAGGATAGCTAATTTTTCGTCCATGCAAAGTTTGCAATTACCAATGAGTGCTTTACTATGTTCCACTCTATTTTAAATTTGGTGTTCTCATTTTTTAGACAATTCAGATTCCTTTTCATATGATTTATTATTTATTATTGTTATTAAACCTTGTCTTAAATTCTCCACCAGTCATACCAATATAACGTTTTACTACATTATTATTAGCTAGGACATCGGCCGAACTTACGATCGACTTCACCAAACATGAACCTTTCAGCAGGCATTCGCCTTTATTACGGCAATTACAAGTGGGTTTATCATCACATACATCTTTTTTTTAATTATTATTATTCATACTCAATATCTTATTATTGTGTTTGTTTATAGCACTTCTTATATTGGGCATACAACTGTAACTTACTTTAACATTATTTTTGTTAAATATTTTTATGTAGCGCATATCCCTGTGGAGAATGCTTACTAACAAGGTTTAAAAATGACTTTACAACATTAGTTTTAATGTTCATACTATATGGCGGATTAAACCATATTATATTCCTACTCCGGTTTTTTCACTTATAGTTTACAGTCCCAATTTAATTTTACTTCCTTTCGTCATTAAAGCCACTAGATTTTAGCGCTTCACTCTAAATCTGCTTCGTGTTGTCGAAGGCCTGCTGATCACATGACAATTGGGAAATTCTTCTGTTGACACCAAGCGGCAGTATTTCTTTCAAAGTAACTGGGGGGGGGGGGGGGGGGGGGTGGGATATTTGTGTATATACAATGGTTGATCTCCGATCTTTCTAAATGGCTGATATTTACCGGTTTGGAAATTTACGTGTAACATCAAGCCAGTCTACAGAATGTTGTAAATTAGGGGAAGTTACATTATCAAATACTGCGAGACCATCATCACGGTATAGACCTATCTTTTTTTGCGCCAAATTGACGCTCAAGGTGGTGGAGGATGAATAGACCAATCAACTCGCATACCTCCGCTCCATCAAAACTGCCCATAGCAACATCGAACATACAATTTTTACCGCGTTTGCACCATCTTTTTCCCCATCGAATAACAATGTGTTTCTGGAGTGCATGATATCTGTGATATTTACATAAGTTCTCGCCCACCGGATAGCCGACGACAGCAAGTCTATAGATATCGAAGAATGAAAGTCCACAATATCAAACATGGCGAATGTATGCCTTGATTTATCTTGGATACTACAAAACCACCGTATTACACCGTATATTTGTTGCATTGGTCCACTGGTTTACATTTATTTTTATCCTGATTATTTTGTTACAAATGGCGTTGATGAATTTGTCTTGTAGATTTGATACCATATACGTATGTTGATAATGCTCTCCTTTAGGAAGATTAGCACAACATTTCATAAATAATTTTATTATCTGACATACCTTTTCTTTCCAGCCAACTTCTGATATTCTGTAGTTCAAGTGTGTTGATATTTGAGAACAGATTTATTTTAGGATCAAAGAAGCTTGGCATATTTTCGTCTTTTAGAAACTGAATGAGTTTCCCCAGAAGGTCCTTGAAACGGTTGTCAAGTTTGTCCTGGTGCCAATCCCAAATATGTCTATCGGCGTTAAGATGCAGCATACAGTTTTTGAGGTGATACGGCGACAGCCCTCTTAGTGGAGAGGAGGACCCTTTCCTTGCGCGAATCGTCTTGAGGATCTTTAAACAAGCCCGGCGACAGTCATACTCCTTATCCATTTTTCTGATAACGACTTTTTCATTTTCTGAAAAACTCACACGCCAGAGGTTATTAAACAAGTTGTCATTTCTGTACTGATACAGGTCACTTTTAGGGTGTCTTTGTGCAACTAACAACGTATCCATGATCTTAATGGATGTAACAATATCGATGCTCATTCTACGTGAGCCATCATATAGTACTTCGAGTGATAGCGCAGTGCCACTTTCTCGTAGATTAACACGTTGGACGTTTGGGAAAACCGTATTTTCTACTGCTCTTTTTACAATTGACTGAATCTTTCGTTTTATCTCAATAGGACTCAGGTAGACATCATTGACAATGGCGTTATCATAGGGGGTCTGAGTATTGAAATTATTATAACCATGTATTTTAGTAATAAAAACGTATCCGGGTGCTTGAAATTCACTATATTTCCCAGCAGATTCTGTGTGTTTCCATTCACTATCTTTTAACATCAGTGGCAGTAAGAGGTCAAACTCATTTGGTTCAACAACTTCTAGTCCTTCATAGCTACTGCCTTGTGGCATAATGTTTGCAAAGGTGTAATTAGTCCAATCATCATTTACGAACCTCTGTAGAGAGCGTTTAATAGTTTCTACGACCTCGATAGCCCTCTTTCGCTTGTCAACTGGGATGGCTGCATAATTATTGTAGTACTGCCTCAGGTTTAGCAAAAGTGGTTTCCATAGGTGAATACAACTTTCCAGGTATGTCGCAGGCTCAGTGGGACCAATATCATCTTCTTCTGCCTCATCTGGATTTCGTTCATTTTCCCGAAAGTTGTTTGTTAACCAAATGAGGAAGATCATCGTGCAGAATGTTACGATAAAAGTTATTATTAATAACTCTTCAGCAGACATGATGTTATTTCTGGTTATATAAAGAAAAAGAAATATATTTTTTAATGAGATCAAGATAATTTTAGACCTAGAACAGAGGTCTAAAATAACTAAAAGGTGATAACAGTTTTTTTTTTATTTAGGACTCTTAATTAGCAAATAGCGAAGTTTGAGTTAATTAGCGATAACTTCGCGTTTAACTGAACGTTTAACTGACCATGTCTCGGTAAGTTTACTACCCTCATTTTTAGAGACAATATTACAGCAGACAAGATTGAATTAAAGGTAGTAGACTGCTCATTAGAATGAAATTCTTCAAACAACTGATATAGGCCTATGACCCAAATTTGTTTTTATTATGAAACTTAATATTCAATTAGACGAAAAATATATTTTTTGCATAAATCATTTTTATATAAAATCAAAAATTTTTGAAGTTATTGACATAAACCCTTATTATATTAACGCTTCTTAAATATTTTTGTTTTTATATATATAATTATATATATTATATATATGCATA
>NW_022698213.1:357169-358995 GCF_011630105.1 Anneissia japonica
ATGCATGTATTTTTTTTCGTCAGTCGTGTTTTTGGAGAGCTCCTTGACAGGGAAATTCCATGACAAATGTTCTAGAATTACTAGGACGCTTTCGAGCAATTCTGTCCAGCACGACTGTCTTGTTTCTCTATTTTGAATATTTTGTGCTGTTTTGTAATGTTTTATATTGGATAAAAAAATGAAATGAAACAGGTACTCACCTAGTCAATGAAACTGGCTTAACACGGAGGGTGGGAAAACGATACCTCACACGCAAATAAAGAGACTGCCGTGGGTTCCAATAACGCTGTCACCAGTATTGTTGAAAATAATATCAAAACGCAGTAATCACAAGACTACGATGTATACCGTAAACACAAGCTTTTAATAAAAAAATTAACCATAAAAGTATGAGAGGCCAACAAGGCTTGAAAAAAAACCCAAAACAAACAGATGGTACGCGCACAATCAACATCAGCAACCAATGTTGGCGCATATATTTCTGCATCGTTCTGCTTTTTTGTTTTCTACAGCAAAATATTGCACTGACAACAGCAGCATGATGAAACTGCACTGAATGGATATGGATGGATTTATTCGGTGTAAACACCAACCTACGAAAGTCTGAAGAAGACTTATTTCCATTGAGGTCCTTCTGGTGGTGATTGGGCAGTGCACATGGAGACAATCCCCTACTCTTTCCTGAAGAGTGTACTGCGTTCTTTAACGGGCACATGGGCCATTGCATGCAGGACCAACGGCTTTAAACGTCTCATCCGAAAGACGGTTCGCTATCGCAGCTTGCATTCAGCCCTCCAGCTGAAATACAAGGAGAACCAGCGATGGGAATTGAACCGGGGATCTCCGCGGTTCAGCGCACACACACAGTGGCTACCACCAGTTTAGTCGACTGAGCTAAGCTGCTCTTTGAAGGCAGTAATGGCGTTCCGTACTATGCCTGCATTTTGTTAGCAGCATGTGTCCCAGTCATTTTTAAATTCTCGATTTTTCTTTTGTAGAAATTCGTTTTAGCTTTTTAAATTTTATTTTGGGCTTTAATGCGTATGGACAAAATAAATTAAATGAAACTGGCCTAGCAGCACGGAGGGTGGAAAAACGATGCCTCGCGCAAATAAAGGAACTGGGACTGCCGTGGGTTCAAATAACGCTGTCACCAGTATTGTTGAAAATGATATCAAAACGCAGTAATCACAAGCCTACGATGTATACTGTAAACACAAGCTTTTAATAAATGGATATGGATGGATTTATTCAGTGTAAACACCAGGATCACTATGGTTCAGCGCACATACAGTACATTGGGTACCATCAGTTTAGTCGACTGAGCATAGGCCTACACGACGAGGTTTTTTTTTTCAATTTCAATTTCAAATAATTTCAATTTCAAATAAACATTTATTTCTTCACACAATACAGTATAATATCAAAAGGTAAATATTGAACAGTCGGATTTCATTAAAAAAATATATATATATATTTACCTTTTGATATTATATTGTATTGTGTGAAGAAATAAATGTTTATTTGAAATTGAAATTGAAATTGAAGCACTGACATACTATCATTATTTGTCAGTATACATTTTACTACTAAAGGACTCTGGAATTTCCCAGCCAAAAGCATTCTTACGGAGCACTAATTAGGTACTCGGATTTTGTTTTCTTGTTTTTTCCCCGGAGGAATTCCTTTGTGAAGCTAAAAATAATACACCGTAAAATCCAAGTAACAGGGGCACCATCAGTGACAAATAACAGATCAATTGTATATCCACTGAAGAAAGACTAGTATTACTAGTATTACAATTAAATAGATTGTTTTCCACGGCA
>NW_022698213.1:359243-370948 GCF_011630105.1 Anneissia japonica
GTGTATAAGAGACAGTAAATACATTTATAAACGAAATGATGAGCAGGTAGCCATATCACAGTGGGCGCCGATATATATATATATATATATATATATATATATATATACCGTATATATATATTTATATATATATATATATATATTTACATATGTATATATATATTAACATATTTGTATACAATATCGACCAAGTATAATAACAATAAGAAAAAAAACATAAAGTAGACAAACACATTAAACTGATATACATCTCTTTCGTATCGCTATTAACCACTAGGCCTATATATTAACACGGCTCGTCGTCTGTGAGGGCCATAGAGGGACTATTGATGTGTGAAGCCAGATTCCTAGTTCCTATAGTTCTTTAAACAAATAGGCTCCCAGCGGGAGCGTGTGTCTACTGCCAATGCATCGTACAACACACGACCGAGTTTACGGGTACTGTATTAGTAAAATCACGTCATATCACACATCACGAACGTGACATAATGTCAACTTTGCACTTCAGGATTCTTACTTCACACTTTTGTGAATGTCAACTCACGCTCACAATGTCAACTTTACGCTTCCGGATTGACGAGAATAGCAAAGTGTCTACTGCCTGAGGGCAGTATACACAAAAAATGTACTGTATAGTGTTGTATAGTCAGTTTTTGGTAGGTAATGCTTGCCTCCTGTATCATTTTTACCATTTATCATTCTCCATCTATGGATGGTGAAGAGCCATATTTCAGTATAAGCCTACTATGTCAAGACCTAAATATCTGATCTAGCAAACTGATACTGCATGGCCTTTTCATATATTTGCCAAACATTTTCATTTGATTTTGAAGAATTTCTCATCAGTAAGCATTAGGTTCATAGCAAAAGTTGTATTTGAGAAAATATAAATGTATGTCTTTTATACAATTTGACACTAAAATGATTTCTAAAGACCTAAGTGTTGCAGCGATATGACGATTTCATACTTTTGCTCAAAAACATGAACCTCCATAAGCATTGGGTTTCATACAAGAGGTTGTATTAGAGCAGAAATATTTATTTAAAATGTATTGTATAGTGTTATTTGGTTAATTTTTAGTAATGGGCAGGTAATGCTTCACCACCTCTATCATTTTCCGTTGTAGTTACGTGACTTTATTTTTCAGCTGCAGGGCTGAAATACAAGTTTCAAAAAGACGCTTGGTCCCGTGTGCAAAATGATTTATGGGCACGTTAAAGAACGCAGTAGGCCTACACTCGTCGGAAAAAGTAGGGAATTATCTCTCGGTGGACTGCTCAATTTCGTCCATTTCCGAGGTAGAGTACCTTAGTGGTGTAACGTCCGTGAGCGTCAGCAGGTAAACGTTAGGTAAATTTTCTCATTCTTATATATTACAGTAAATAGGCCTGTTAATATTATTGTGTGTTCAGGGCCTACATTACATAAAAAGAATTGAGTAATGAATGAATCGATAAACCCCGAAGAGATTTTGATTCCTAGAAGGCGGGAAATGAACTTTTCCGACTTTTGGGGTGTCTTTTATTGACTTCTAAGTTCTTCAAAATACAAGGTTTTTCCCTCTTAAATACGAATCTATGAATCAATGAACCCAAAGAGAAACGGGGGTTCGGGTTCGCCCCGTGAAAATGTTGATTTCTAAATGGCGGAAAATGAGTTTTCTCGACTTCTGAAATGTTCCCCTCTTGAAAACGGTCAGGTAATTTTTTCTCATTCTCATTACAGTAAATAGGTCTTGTGTGTACATAAAGCAGGATTGAGTAATTGCATACCTGGATGATTGATTCCTAGATGACGGGAAATGAGCTTTCCCGACTTCTGTGGTGTCTTTTAATTACTTTTAGTTCATTAAAATTCTAGGATTTCCCCCTCTTGAAAACGATTCCATGAATCGATGAACCCCAAAGATAAAGGGGGTGCGGGTTCCCCCCAGGAAAATTTCGATTTCTAGATGGTGGGAAATGAGCTTTCCCGAATTCTGAAATGTCTTTTAATTACTTTTAAGTTCTTCAAAATTCAAGGTCTACCCCCCTCCCCACTTTGAAAACGATTCCATGAATCAATAGACCCCAAAGAGAAAGACGGGTTCGGGTTCTCCCCGGGAAAATGTTGATTTCTAAATGGCGGGAAATGAGCTTTCCCGACTTCTGAAGTGAGATTTTCCTCATTGAAAACGGTCAGGTAATTTTTTCTCATTCTTATTACAGTAAATAGGGCTATTATGTCTGTACCGGTATAAATACGTTACATAGGCCTACGTATTCTTTTTCCATGAATCGAAGAACATCGAAAATAAAAGGGGTCGGGTCATACCCCGAGAAAATTTTAATTCCTAGATGGCGGGAAATGAGCTTTCTAATTTTCTTATTGTAACAAAAATAAATTTAAAAATTATATACAGGGTATTTCTAACTTCTTTTATCTTTGTGTAGGCGTAATGCAAATAGACACATGCATTGGTCATAATGCCATTGCTCCTTATGCTGAATCATGGAGAAAATCGTGGTTTACTTGATTTATATACTGATATACATTTTTTTAAAATAATCTTTAACCTTTGGGTTACGTGCATGATGAGAGTGAGTCGTTTATGGAACGCGCTATCGCCTCAGTATTCGGATCTAATACTGCAGCGAGTTTCCTGGCCTGTTTGGCCGTATTATACAGGACAACTTCGGCTCTTTTTGGCAAGATATTTTTTAGGTTAGATAAGTTTGATAATATTTGCTAGGTTTGATAATGCTTATTTATATTAGCATATTTACATTGGAACAGATCAATATGAGCATGTGACAAGCACGCTAATGAAATGCACATACGCAAACGACGATTTATGCATTGAACTAATTTATACGTTGCGCGCAAACATTAAAATTAAAAATATGTGTGCAAAGGGATATTCCCGGGCCCCTTACACTTAGTGAGCGAAAATATATTTTACTGATAAGCAAGGTCCCCTAAAATTATCCCGCCCCGGTCCCCATGACTCGTCGTTACGCCACTGTATGTATATTGAGATTCTTTAATCTCAATATACATGAACCAGGGAACCGTAATTTCATTGTTCCCTGCATGAACTTCCGTCCCATTTATTTATCTTTGTGCTATTCATTGGAGACAGTAGATTTGTCGTGTCCTTTCAGCGTCATACTGGTAAGTCGTATCTAACACATTACACACACAATATTATTTAAGATTGTGTTTTTTACAAATCTGATTCAACAAGGTCGATAATCAGGTGTTAAGCAGAACTAAAATGAAAAGTGCTTTAAAGTGTTAGGCATATTTTATTACCATTGTGTGTTTCAGGAGTATGTAGATCAGGAAGTATATTGGGTGGCTGATAGTAGAGCATCTATTTCCTAGAGGCCTATATACAAGCCTTTCGTAAGGTACATATTATTGCAAGGGGGTATTTGATAAGGTAATTTACAGTATTTATAATGCTGCTGTTAATACTAGTGCTACTCCTAAGGTTGTGTGAATGAAAAAAAGATCATTCATATAGTTTTATAGATGCAAAAGCAATATCCATTATCACGATTGGGGAGCGTGAAGGCGTAATAAACTGAGGTATGGTTTTAGCCTTCACGACCAACGGTAGTGTCAAGTCGACACCACAAAGCCGGTCTTGTACCGCATCGCGCCCCCGTTAGATATAGTAATGGGCCTGCCCTGTAGTAGTTTTTGTTTTATAAATTTCGTACAATCATTCAATATTTACGTTATTTTACAAAATATACAATTATTATTTATAATATGGTAAGTACTTCGGTATATATTTAATAAAAAGAGAAAAATGAATAAAATAAATTTATTATCATGAAATCATACGTTATTATTCTTATTGTATTCATTATTAGAGTCAATGTCATGTGACATTGTTATACATTTCGTATTATTATTCAATATTTATGTTATTTTACAAAATATACAATTACAGTATTATAATATAATATGGTAAGTACTATATATAATAATTAGGCCTAATAACAATAAATGATTTATAATCATGAAATTATACGTTATTATCCTTATTGTTATCATTATTAGACTCAATTTCATGTGACTAAATTACAACTGATTTGTGTACAATAATATTAATGATAATAATTGTAGTTAAAAATAAACCATTATACTGTGGGTTCTTCTGTGGACACTATGAAGCAATACTTGACAATAATTGCTTCATTATTCAACACCTTTTTTTTTTATAAGCCTTGCGTTTTTTAGTTAGTTTATAAGTTATTCACTTTGTGTACACTAACGCAGGGCTGTAGCCAATAGCCTTTATGGTTTCTGACAACACCTTAACCGTTCCCTTTAAAACTTTTTTTTTTACCAAATCGGAACAGACCTTTTTCATGATCACATTAATACTTCTTGTTGTAGGATGATTATAATAATATTATCTTTATTTTAAACCGATAGATGAATATTTAAACAGTGGCTACTGTTACACCGGTCTTAAAAGAAATTCCTCTGATTGCATGATATTGTATGAACACCACCCTATCCCTCGCCCTTGGGTAGGTGCTGGTCACGGGCCTGTCTGGAGTAGGATATGGGATTAAAATGATGACGTCACGATTGAGTCATAGGGTTCGCTAGTGATAATAAAAAATATTTGTCAGTAATAATTTTAACAATTGTGGGCGTTTTAAAATAAATATTTAAAAAAACAAGCTCAGAGGTGTCTATTTCTCTCAGTATTATCCTGTTTTAATCATACGTTTTTTCTTCATCATATCTTCAATGTCCCCCATTATTTTACATGTTTCCATTATTATTATTATTATTATTATTATTATTATTATTATTATTATTATTATTATTATTATTATTATTAATAGTAGTAGTAGTAGTAGTAGTAGTAGTAGTAGTAGTAGTAGTAGTAGTAGTAGTAGTAGTAGTAGTGGTAGTGGTAGTAGTAGTAGTAGTAGTAGTAGTAGTAGTAGTAGTAGTAGTAGTAGTAGTAGTAGTAGTAGTGGTAGTGGTAGTGGTAGTGGTGGTAGTGGTAGTAGTGTGGTAGTGGTAGTAGTTGTAGTTGGAGTAGTAGTAGTGGTGGTAGTAGTAGTACTTGTAGTTGGAGTAGTAGTAGTAGTAGTGGTAGTGGTAGTGGTAGTAGTTGTAGTTGGAGTAGTAGTAGTGGTAGTAGTAGTAGTAGTTGTAGTAGTAGTACGGGTAAGCATTACAATTCACTATCAGCCCGAGCTTTGAATCTTTTAAATGTCAATATTTCCTGATGACGGAGATTGACACTAATCAATTCATGCAAGTATATTATATTCATTTTTCAAGTTTAATGCTTACATGCAAACAGGATGCTCATTGGTTTCCTCAATTATATAGAAGCATGTCAAGTATTTTGTGATTGTGGGTATTTTTGTCCTTTATGATTGCTGTTCTTCTTCTTGTATGCGTCTTCCTTGTGTGTGACCATGGAGTTGTTAAATAACAACAGCCTGACGTTTAGGCCTAGACCATACCGCAATGTTACTCTCAGTATTTTCCTCCACTTATGCTTTTTAGTTTTCTCCCCTTGCCTCTCCCAGGGAGAGATGAATGGTATTGTTACCCTCGGCTCTTCAAAGGTATTGTTTTAGCGCGCGTCTGCGTATGTGTGTGAGGGGGTGGGTGGTGTTGTGTGTATGCCCTTCTGGCAGTATAACTATAAACCTACTGGACCGATTTACATCCGAGTCGACACGAGTGGATCGACCGCAGGCCAGAGTAGGGAGTGTGTCAAATTAGGTCTAACAATAAATAATTTTAAAAAATTATTCTATATATAAGTGACAATTTTACACGCATTGCCACTAATTTATTTTTAATTGGAAATAGAATGCAAATTTTTAAAATTTTTAAGGATTTTTCATTATAATCGAAAAAGGCAAACATATACGTAAATTTTATTATTTTTCAGTAAATAAAATGTCATTAGACGCCATTATGGGCTCAAGTCGAGAAGAATGTGGTGAGGTTTAGTGATTCGGAGGATTCATTTCATTTCCAGTGGCGTCACGCTTGGGCGCTGACGGAGGGTGGGTGGAGGAGCGCCAGGGCCCCCATGCACGAGGGGCCCCCACATTGTAGTGTAAACAAGATATGATGTAAAATATAATATCATAGTTTCATTCAATAGGGCCCCGACAGTTTTAAACATTGAACATATCACTGGCCTGGCATCATCATACAGAAACCGCATTATCTCAGGCTCATGATTAAAATGGCCTACACGACCCTTGCCCCCTCCCCAGCGTCTGTTAGCACCGCACGCAAACTTAACGCGCGCTTTGCTCGCTTACAAGCCCGTAGGCAGGGGTGCAGACACCCCCACCCCAAATTCTAAAAAGGTCCACTTTTTCAACCTATTACTTCTTTTTTATAACCTCTTAAGTACAGTACAGTAAAAATTAGCTATTGTATGCATTGCATATTATTTGCCAACTGTGGTACAAAATTTGTTGGAAATATCAGCTCCAGTGATTGGAGATGGATCCATTATAAACAATTAAATTTTAACTGTAGGCCTACATATAAGGATATCAAAAGTTACAACTTTAGGTCCCTAACAACACCTACATGAATACAAATTTGAATAGAATACTGTAGAAATCCATTTATGAGGCGCTCAAAATGCTAATTTATCAGAGCTTCCGGAGGATTCTCCTAGCCCTCCCCCCCCCCACCCAGCCTAAGGTCCGTCTCGCTTGCAAAACGCACCTCTCCATTGAAAATCCTGTTTACGGGCTTGGCTTGTGGGGCCCCCAATAACAGTCAGCGCCAGGACCCCACAAACTCCGTGACGCCACTGTTCATTTCATGTATTTTTATCCTCAACACACAAACTAGTAGGCTATATAATAACACGGTCAGGGGCAGTTTAAGCAAATATTACACTGTGACTCGAGCGAGCCTCCTGATTGCGTCCTGATATCGTCGTAGTTGTAACGATTGCAGTGGCGACACCGTAGCGATTTTATTTAAACCTGACAAAATAAACGCTCTTTAACTTGTAGAAAAGAGTGTAATCATTAGGCCATGTTGACACATTGATACAATTTTCATTTCAGGAATAACTTAACATTACAGGAAGTACATGTATACGGTATATCATTTTACTCAACATGGCATGCAGCAAAGGTAAAAATTAAAGATTAATTTTAGTAATTTTATTCCATTATATTTTCTATTTGGGAAAGAGTTGTATATTGTATTTGCGAACCAGAATAACCCTCCCCCCAACCCCCGACGTCCGTCCCCTTCCATCAGATATTAATTAAAAACACATTCACCTGTACCATCTCAATAAGGTTGCCAACTGTTTATGTCGTAGTATTTTTAACACCACTATGTTATGCTTACTGAATCTCTATCGACGTCTTATGCGAATTAAAGTTAATTACACATATTGCAAAATTCGACTTTAACAAATAGCCTACACAGAAAATACTAATTATAATTTTAGTAATTTTATTCCATTATATTTTCTATTTGGGAAAGACTTGTATATTGTATTTGCGAACCAGAATCCCCCTCCCCGACGTCCGTCCCCTTCTATTAGATATTAATTAAAAACATTCACCTGTACCATCTCAATAAGGTTGCCAACTGTTTATGTCGTAGTATTTTAACACCACTATGTTATGCTTACTGAATCTCTATTGACGTCTTATGCGACTTAAAGTTAATTACACATATTGCAAAATTCGACTTTAACAAATAGCCTACACAGAAAATACTATTTTCAGTATAGCATCCATTACGACATATTAAAAATTAAAAATAAATAAATAAAAATACACTTTAATAATTACCAAAAGATTTGTAAGTATGAAACATAAGCTTAGCTGCAGCGTGGCCAACCCACATGTGCGACTGTACGCAAAAGAGGTTCTGCACAGTTAAGGAATATGAAGGCGATAACGATGACGACGACGATGATGATGATGATGATGATGATAATAATGATGATGATCATGATGATGATGATGACGATGATGATGATGAATGCAGATGAGATATAATATTAATATACTGATGATATCTTAAATTGATTATTTAATTAAAACATACCATTTATCACGATATTTAAAAAATTATAAATAAAATAAATAAATAAAAATAACCTTGAATAATAATAAAAAAGATTTCTGAATATGGAAATTTACCTACAGCAATAGTGACCATCCCACATGTGCGACTATACTCAACCCACATGTGCAACTACTCGATTCACATGTGCGAGTATGGTCAAAAGTGGTTCTGCACAGTAAACGTAGATGATGATGATTACGATGATGATGATGACGATCATGATCATCAGCATGAATATCGATGACGTATGATATTAATATACTGAAGATTATTTCATTATAGGCCTACCACCGGTACCGAATATGAAGTTCAAAGTAATTAAAATGGTTTTTTCAAATTGGTATGACACACATCGCCGTTTTACTATGTTGAAAGTGTTGTTCAGAGATAAGATTAAATATAATGATCTCGCGAAGGCAACAAAAACTATAGAGCTGTTGAACAGTTTGACGGTACGTGATGTTCTGACTACAACAGATCTAACTATCTTGAGCGATACCATTAGCGTGACTGAACAATTCAATCTTCAATGGGAAATCAAAAAACAACTGAAGACATTCCCGGATGTTGATGAAATAACAATTTCAAAACATTTCAAACCATACAGACTAAGGCTAATGAAGTTTGGGATATTACTTGATGAAAAATATGTGGTAAAGATAGATGACTTATATAATAGTCCTACTAGTAAAGAGTATGCCGACGTCTGGGTTATGATCACGGATCTCGAAGACAGAATGAAAATTTGGCCTAAAGAAGAAATAATGAATGAATTCATTTCTACGTTGGAATCACTTGAACTTGATATTCAACCAGCATTGAACGCACTAAAAGAAGGTATATTCTAAATTGTTGCTAGCTATTTGTTCCCCTTAATTGACGATTTTGTAACACTTACTATTTTTTAATTGAAAATTACATCACAGAAATTATGTGTTTTTATCAGTGTAATGTATGAATACACAAAATGAAAAATAGTTCGTGGTGGTAATAACATTATCATATAATTAATTAAAAATCGAAATTCTTCATTGTAGATATTCAAGATCCACACAGGACTACTGGAGAGCCCGTCCAGGAATCAGGTTAGTAGGCTAATACATTAATATAGCCGTGGTGTTCAAACTATGGGTCGCCACCCAAAATATAATCGCAAAATATATTGTAGGGTCGCCGGACCTTTCTATAGGATAGAATAATAATTTATTGCCCTCTTTCTACAGCCTTTACGTCTTCAGTGTATATAAAATGTAATTATTTAAATTATATTGTTTTTCTTGTAATAAAATAATTTTTCGGTAGCTTTGATGTATTAATTATACACCAATTTAGTGTTTTTAATATACGGTACATAATGTAATTTTCTAAACAACATTGTTTCTCTGTTAATTAAATTATAGTGCGGCAATTTCAATGCATTTTTTTTTTCAAAAAATTTTAGGCTATGTATAATGAAATTGTTTCTTTTTTGGTTGTTTTGTTATTTTCAAAAATTCTATTGTTAATTCTTTCTTATGGTTACATAATGCTTGAATCTGAATAAATACCGAAAGGTCCACTGATTAATCTCAGATAATATAATATTAATACGTACTCCAATTATCGAAATGCCGACACGATGGCGTGCATTTCGATTGGAGTATGTATTATACTATCTTATCTGAATAAATAACCATTATATATAAGAGAGAATGGTAATTTAACCTACAAAAGGATTTAATTGTTCGTTAAAATCCCTTCAACTCGATATTACATAACAGGAATATTCTTCACTGTCGTTAGCATGACGACCATCTTTTTTTATTAAGAAATCGACTGGCATAAAACGAATTTTAATTTTATCATTCTCGATTATGCCTATGTATTTCTATATCAAGATACACATTTTGTGACCTTTTTTCTGATGCACTTCCATTGCATAAACATAAACATAAATAACCACAGTTCGCCCTCGAATTAGAGACCACTTTGGGGACATGGAATTTGTGCTGGTTTTGAGGTTCTGTCGTATCTGACCGGAAGCAGGACCTGGCGACCAGTACCGACCACTATATTTTTTTCAACATGTTGGAAACTCCGCGACCATCGACGACCCTCTCTTCGACGCGAGCAAGTTGCTCATAGCAGCTCTCACACTGGTCGGTGTCGGTCGTATACTGATCGCAGTGTATATAGGTCGTGATAGTGTGAGAGTTGCTTTAGAAACTCGAAAGAACAAAAAAAAAAAATACAGTTTATGCAAAGGAAATGAATAAAATAGAATAAAAATAATAATTAGTTGACAATTTTTGCACTTAATATTTTTTCAATTGAAAATTATTTTCACATAAAGTAAATGTTTGTACCAGTGCAATACATGAATACACATAATTCGTAGTAATTGCATTATCATATAATTATATAAAATGAAATGGTTCATTATAGATATCCAAGCTTCATCCTTGTATAGATCTATGCCTACTGAAGAGCCCGCCCAGAAACTAGGTTAGTACACACTATTTCAAGCTCTCGAAAGCTCTGATATTTTAGGATTTAGTTACCGGTACCGTACAATAGCGTACGGGTCTTCAAATGGAAGGGCTGGTGGGGGAGCAAGAAGATCACGTGGGGCTCGATGATTAGGTGAGGGGCTCTAACTCGCAAAGTAAGGTAATTTTTAGGTGAAAGTTTTCAGGGGGAGGGGAGGGGTGGCAACTGTGTGCACTAGTATTTTTGGAGTGACCCCTAGATAGGCCTATACGCCCTGTTTTTGTTAAAAATTTATTTGAATACCAAGAGGACGTCTTTGATTTAACGACTGGGTAATTATGTGAAAAGTAACGGTGCACGTGACTACAATTTGGTGATAACGTGACAATATCCTGAGAAAACTTCGAGTAACACACTAAAATAATAATAATAAAGCTACCTGTATGGTTAAGCTGGAAACTACCTTGTAAGTCGCAGCAGAGAAGGGGAAATAGTATCGAATTCGATTTTAGTTCTTTCAAATATCATGTCAACAATGAAGAAGAGTACAAAGACTAAAGATATATCTCTCATAATCGTCTGTATTTTATCATCTTTTTATGTAAAGCGCATTGAACAAAATAATGTATACTGTACTCTGAAAATGCGCTATATTATTATTATTATTATTATTATTATTGTTGTCTCTCAATGTTTATTTGTATAAATTGGGACTATGTGTGCATCAGTTAAGTATTAGTGGTTCTTTTTTAAATTATCCAAAGTCAACTCTAAAATTGAGATGTTACTGTCGTACATGCACTTTTGACTAAGCCTTGCTGATAGCAAGAAATAAATAATAACATCAATTTTACATTTTGGATCATTAAAAATGTGACCATTAATACTTATTTATCGTTGGATCCAGTGATTCAGTATTGTGTGCATCAGTCTATTTAAAGAACATGTCATGCATTATATATATTTATAGATATATATTTTATATTATATTTAGAATGTTTATATACAGTATGCATAGTATGATGCTAAAACATGATATATTATTATCTTTATAGAATCCAAAGTAAAGACGTATAAAACCACCAGTGGAATATGCCTCATAATTAACAACTTCGAATTCGAGAGAGATATATAT
>NW_022698213.1:371017-385012 GCF_011630105.1 Anneissia japonica
CTTTGTGACTGTAGTGGTCTGTGTAAACTCATGTACAATACAGCCAAACTTCCGAACAGAAAGTAGTATAAAGACGAATTTAAGAGCAAAAAAAATACATTTAATAGAACCAGACTTCAGTGTAACAAAACAAAAAACCGAATTCAGATATCCTGAGGTTTATATACCTTTGCCTATAACTTATGCACATTAGAGTTAATTCATTCTAAATAGGTATTTGAATACATAGTAGTGTCGTAACTTGTTGGCACGTTATAGTTATGTAGTTCCAATTCTAGTTTCTCAAACAGTCTAAGATCAGATGCTTAGTTTAATATCGTAGCTCTAATTTATTCTAAAATAGGTATTTGAATACATAGTAGTGTCGTTACTTGCACGTTAGAGTTACGTAATTCTAATTCTAGTTCAAATGCTTAGTGTAATCTCGTAACTTTGAACTTGTCTGTTAAGTTCAGGATTCTTCCATTTAATATGGAGGGATTCTTTGATTTTTAATTGATACTGTGTATTTGCTTTATCTATTATTTCAAAGCACTTTTTGTTACTCTGTGTTTTGCAATTACTGTATTTTTTTATGTGTTTGTATATATGTGAATTTTTATCCCTGCGTAAATGCTCCTCTATCCTTGATGCAAAATGGCGGGAAGTCTCCCCGATGTATGAGGCCTTACAGCCTCCACATGTGAACTGATATACAACGTTGGACTTGAGGTCGTTACCAATAGGGTCTTTAATATTGAAAAAACTACTTATTTTCGTTGTGCTAAGTACCATGTTGATGGTTAAAATGCTACAATATTTTTTGCATAGTGTATTTATCTTTTCATTAGTGTGTTTAGACATTTTTCCAATAAATGGTAACTTGAAATAACATTTTTCATCGCTATTAGATTTGGTTTGAACGTTATTGTATTTTTTATCAAGGTAGTTTCTAATAATTTTGTCAGTAACATTGGTTGGATAGTTATTTGTTAACAATATATTTTTAAAGACATTTAGATCTTCATTAAATCCAAACCAGGTATTATTAATTTTATACATCCTGTCTAACAAAGTACTAATCATTCTGGTTTTATAAATTCCCGGACAAAAACTAAAATAACTCAACATAAGTCCAGTGAATGTTTTCTTCCTGATCGTTGAAGTTTTGGTGTTTCCATTCTCTAATCTTTTAACTAAAACGTCCAAAAAACCAATTTTATTTATTTTGTTACAAATGTCAATTTGATAGTATAGGAGAAATCGGTACTAAATTTCGATTCATTAATGACAAAAAAATATGCACAATTTTACTGGTATCCCGTAGCTAATCATTTCAATCTCCCTTAACATATTATTATCACCTACTTCATTTTGATCACTAGCAACTTTTCATCCATTTCCAATAGACGTAAAGAAGAATTGAAATAGATTCTTAGAACCAATTATCACATGAACGGTTTAAATAAAGACTATCAAAAACAGACTATTTATATTTATCCATGTTTAAGCGATTTAAGTTTGATCTTGGTTTGCAGGCCTGTATCATAATTGTTTATTTCTAATTAGTCATTTCTACAATATCGTCTTTGATCAGTTTCTCTTGTTATATAAATTCCCTATCAATACCATTTCATTTAATTGTTGCTTTACTTTCTTTTTCTTGGACTATGTGCCTGTTTGCGGGAGGGGTGTGTGGGTGTGTATTTAGCCAAATTCTAATACTTTTAACTATTTTAATGTTTCATTAACAGCGAGCTTGAAGAACGTTTTCGAAGAATGTTTTGGGTTTTACGTTGATGTTCGTCGCAACCAAAAAGCTAAGGGGATAAAGGATGCAATATATGATTATTCAAAAACTGTTGACTATACAGAGTACGATTGTTTTATTTGTTGCATTTTATCGCACGGTAAAGAGGGATCCGTGGCTGGATATGATGGTGAACTCGTCGACATAACTCAAATCACCTTTCCTTTTCGGTCTACTGAGTGTCATGGCTTAAAGAACAAACCCAAGTTGTTTTTTATTCAATCATGCATGGGTTGTCTAACACCCAAATATGTAGCTGCTTCTGCGGATGCCACAACACCCGAATATGAAGAGGCTTCTATAAATGAGACACGCCGCCGCCTGTGCCCAGATGACCGCGATTTCTTGTTTGGTTACAGCACAGTGGAAGGTAACAAGTCGTTCGTCGACAACAAAAGCGGGTCTCCGTACATACAAGCTCTAACAGAAACTTTAAAAAATGAGCCTTTGAAGAATATGTATATTATCCTGACATGTGTCAATGATGAAGTGAGTAGTAAGGAAATGTGTGTATGGAACAAGAGGGAGAAAAAGTTCGAAACGGTTATGCAAGTACCATTTCTTAAAAGTACCCTATCAGGGCAGGTGATTTTTTCTCCGAAATAGGCCTGCGTAAGTTACTTGTAATGTATACATGCTTATAAATGAGGTGTTATGATATAAATACAGGTATTTAATATATAACATATATGTAAATGGTGTTTGTGGTTTTAAATAATATGGTCTGCATACTCCCATAAAAGAGGACACACAATAGGCATCTCACAGATTCTGTATAGGCCTACATGACAGGTAAAACAAGTAAAGGCCAACTCAGACAGCGTCGGTTGACGCAGCCCGACGCGATTTGTTGTCGTGTCGGGTCTGTGTAAGTTGAACGCAGACGCGATGGTATGCGTCGGGGGCAGTCGCGTAGTAGAATATTAAACGTGTTTAATATTTCTCACGACGGCTTAAGACTGTCCCCGACGATAAATCGGGTCGGGCTGCGTCGGCCGACGCTGTCTGAGTTGGCCTTAACTTAACGTTAAACGTAGATCAACATGCTTGAAAACTAATGACAATAAAATAAAGCATTTAAAAATGAATGTAAGCCATTAAGGATAACGGAATCCAGTCTTTTAACATTTTAAGTATGAGAGGCTTTGTAGTCGGTTTATGAAGCTCATATCTGGCAAAATATTTAATTTATAAAATAATGTAAAACAAGTGTAATTACTTTTTGACTTAAACCGCGTTTTTCTTTTATTGCATTCTGAATAAAAAAAAAGTAATGACAGTGGTTGTGAACAAAGGTTGTGATGGTCCGTTATGAATATCGATATAAATAAACAGAACTGAAGAATTATGTTCAATTGGCCTAGGCCTAGTACATGTGCATTAAAATGTGTTTTTTCCTAAATCTGCAATTGTTTGTATTTTACGTATTTTATAGCATTACCTTTATAGACTATACGTAGTTTATTGTCATAACTTTTTTTTTACTAAGCAAAATGCAAATTCAAATTTATTCGGTATCACATGTGTCAATGATGAAGTGAGTAGTAGGAGATGAAAGTATGAAATGATACAAAGAAACAGCAAAAATCGGTTATGCAAGTACCATTTCTTAAGCACCCTATCAGGGCAGGTGATTTTTTTTTCGCCGAAATAGGTCTGTGCAAATCTGGGTACTTACTGCGCCCGACGATCGTCGGCGTCGCGATTATTCTATGGAGAACTCAACGCCACGACGCAAGCGCAGCTGATTGTTTTTAATGGCGATCCGTTCAGACTGCCATTGACAATCTGCAGACCTGGATTCGTCGTACGAAGTTGTTAAGACGGTCTTACGACCGTCGTGTGACGCAGTGAGTGCCCTGCGTAGGTTACTTGTAATGTATTGGCCAATAAATGAGGTGTTATGATATAATATGACTGTTCCCTGGTTTCAACACATTGTAATCTAAATTTAGTAATTCTGGTGCTATTAGATAGGCCTATAAGTTGAAATATGAATTTGATTTTATTCCATTCTTTATCAGGAATTTTTGGTCTTTCATTCTGAATATAAATCTAATTACAGTGTTTTTCAACAAAGTGTGTAATGGTCCGTGATGACTATGAACAAACAGAACTAAAGTATTAAGTTCAACAGGCCTAGTTCATGTGAGTTTATATGTTTTTTTGTTTTTTTTTAATTCTGCAATTGTAAGTAGTTTACGTATTTTACAGCATTACTTTTATAGACCATACGTAGTGTATTGCCATGTCAACTTTTTCTTTACTAGGTCTACCTGTACATACATTATTGTGTAGATTAAGGTTCCTCAACATAAGCAATCTTTGAAGTCCCAATATTTTAAAAACAGAAATCAGCACCAGTCGTGCTGTACATATCGCTAATGAGAACAGAAACACGATAGGCAAACGTATGAATGAAAGAAAGATTATAACAGGATATGACACTAACAATATGACTAGAAAGTAATTTAGGTGGTAAATGCTGCAGTCTGGTTTGCATTATGATTGGTTATTTACCAAACACACGATAATTACTATTTTTATGTTGAAATAGTCTATTGAAATAATTTTATAATAATAATAATAATAATAATAATAATAATAATAATGATAATGATAATAATAATAATAATAATAATAATAATAATCATAATCATAATAATAATAATAATAATAATAATAATAATAATCATAATAATAATAATAATAATAATAATATTAATAATAATAATAATAATAATAATAATCATAAATTGACACTTCTTGGGGTGGGGAGACAGATACTGAACTTAGGCCTAGGACTATATCCTTTGACTCAGGCCATGAAATCAAAATGCCTTTGCCAGATAATGAAATCGAACCGGAGTTTCTATTTCAGTCTGATAATAATGTGTTTATTCTCTGTTGATTTGGCGTATCATATCAAATAGGCGATCTAAATTGTCGCAAGCTCCTTATGTTTAAGATATTGTGGTTTATGGTTGGTAATTAATGTTTCCGTGATGCGAAACACATCACTTTGGAGTAGATTTGAATATTGGTGTTTTCAGTGCTTCCCTTCTAATCTAATATCATAATAATAATAATAATAATTAATAATTAATAATTAATAATAATAATAATAATAATAATATGCCTTAACAAAGCCTCTAAGCGCTTCACATTACTACCCCGGTCATTGGATCAAACACATATGGAACACATTGAACACCAAATTAAATTATTAAATTAGATTATATTATTATAAGTCCTTAATAGTGTGGCTAGTAATCAGCGCAGTTGTGTTGGAACCTACCAGGTACACACTTGTACTCCTGGGTGGTGAGAGGAAACAGCAAATAATGTGCCTTGCCCAAGGACACAATAATAGTAAGCATAACAATGGTATTCTTAGTTTTAATAATATTGGCATAGGGCCTAACCATGATTATTAGCATTCATTATTATAGTGTATTAATGTTTGAATATGTATGTTAGTATCAGTTACATTATAGCCTAAAGGCGTGAATAAAATCAGGTGTTCTATACTGAAAGAGTACAATATTTTGTATGACGAATGTTGTTTTGATAGTTACTGTATTTGCTACGTTTTTGTTTGGTAAAGGTTGGCCTATGTGTATAATTGAGTTTCTTTATTGAATTGGGTCGCTTTGAAACATATTGCAACACAGAAATATGTATAGCTCGTAAACATTGTTCGACGTAAAGAGAGAGAAATAGGCCTACAAAGCTCTTTGGATTATCAATTTTGTGCTCAACTTAATACGATTTCATGAATTTGCATATCGTTGATTAATGAAAATACAGCAGCTAGTATTGTCAACAATAGGCTCATTTTAATACGCTTAATAATAATAATATGAAAACTTATAGCGCCCAATCCGCCTCAAGGATAGAGTACGCTCACGACGCTTCACTATAAAGACTGCTTTGAAAGCCATTATTAAGCACAAGTTCACGAAAAACTTCCGGAGTTGAAACTGTGTCACTCTCTTCATGTGGCCGTGTATACGTAGATACAACTTGTGTTTTACGTACCCGTATGTAGATAACTGGAAGTAAACTGGGTGCGGCTGCTAGTGCACAACTCCTATATACTTACAATAGTCTCGTATGGTAATATTATTGGAAAGCAATGTATTTAATAGAAGCGACTGTTGTTAACACTAGTACACTGCAAGGTTGAGTGAATAATATGGAAATAATATATAAGTAAACCAAGACTGGATATGGTCACAATCCCCAGTAGTGTCTAGTCTTATCGCACCCTGGATATAATGATGGACCTGTCCTTTATAATTTGTACTTATCATTTTGAAATTATTTTTATACTTTTCGTATTATTATTTACTATTAATTTTATTTACCAAAATAACAATATAGTATGGTAAGCACTATTTATTTAATAACAAGGGCAAGTGAATAAAAATACAATGTTATCATCATACAGTAATGTATAAATTATGCATTATTCTGTATTATTATTACCGTAGATGCTCGAATAAGCGCCGCTCTCGGATAAACGCCGCTCTCAAATAAGCACCTACCAAACCTGATTTTTTTTTTCGTTAAACGCCGCTCTCGAATAAGCGCCGCGACGCTTAATCGAGAGTATAATATTGCGATGTGTGTAATGAACAACTTAAGCCTCTTAGTCTATGCAATACTGTAGGCCTATGTATACTATTTTTTATGTCACGAATACCAAATTAGTGCCCGGTCTGCTAGGTAAACAAAAAATAATATAAACAAAATTTAAATAAAAAAAATAATTAAAATAAGAATAAAAGGAAAGATGGTTGTTACTTTTTATGTTTATATGTTTCATTGTTTATCACCTGGTGAAATTAAGCACTCTATAATCGATTAAATTAAACCTTTGATCCGTTAAGAGGCCGTAGCCCCAGACCCACAAACAAAAATTTGCCCATGGCAGCAAAACTGCCACGGAGCTCACGACCGCTCTCTGCGGCCCTGAAAATCATTGACGTATACCTTCATGGAAATCTTAAATGTTTTCCTAGCTTATCTTTCGTGACCTTTCTGTTCAGCCTAAAAAGAAAGGAAAATCCAATAGCTCAATGTAAAATAAAGATTCTCTTCCTTGCTAATTACTTCTCCAGGATGTATTGTACAGGTTTTAAAATTGGTTTTTAAATATTGCAATTTTGTCTTGCATTAAAACTGAAATAATAGTCACGCAAAGTTAGAGCATCAAGACCATTTCTTTGTTGTTTTAGAAAATAGATTCTTGTATTACATTTGGATACATGGCCCAGACAATTCAAGAACACAACACAAAAGTCTTGAAACAGAAATAGTATGAGCTGTCGCTTATGCCGCCAGCGCCACAAATAGAAAAAGAAAAAAAAATGGAAGATTAAAGAAATAGAAGTCTACACCGGACGTATTATAGGTCTTATTAAAAGTGCATGTTGTAGTGGGCCGCCGTGTCGACAGTAAGGCACTCGTTAGTTTAGAAAAACGGGAGATATTCCATAGGATCTACTATGAATCAAGTCAGAGAACAAAAAGTGAAATCACTATCCGAATATTATCTTGACTAAGTACTAAGTACACTAAAAGGAGAATGGTACCCTAAATACAATATTTCAGATTTGTTTTCCAGTTACAAAATGGTAATATTATTCTATTTCTATTAATCATCAGTATTTTATAGTACCTCTGGTAAACAGAGTACACTAGGCAACATTACTAAGTCCGCAAAGCAAAGATAATAAATAGCAGACGATAGAGCAGCTTCCCAATAAAGTGGAACCCAATAAAGTGGAACATCCGTTCCAAGGGCATTGTGGATACACGGAGAGCAGTTTTACCCCATCCGATATAGTAATAATTAAGGCGCCGCTCTGGTTCGTTTGTTTCCTGTAGTTTCTCCAGTTAGTAAGTAAAATATTCAAATTAAATATTCAAATTTTACCCCATTCGCGGGAGGGCGGATGTTCCATCAATTTTAATGCAAATACGCGGAACAGCTCATTCTTCTACTCTGTAAGTTTTTTGTTAGAAGGTATTTACCGGGCCGGGTGCCTGAAGTACTCGAACGAATGTTGTGTTAGCCAACCTGCCAAATCATGGTAGGCCTTCACTTCTGGTGTTTCAGAATCGTTGACGAGCGTTAAACCAAATAAAATGAGCTAAATCCTGGTATATCCAAGGCTAGGGGAAGGCCTAGCCTATTTTGCTGGGGAGTAGGCCCATATCGGCCGCTACCTATAGCGGCCGCCCTCCAGAACGGCCGCCAATGCGTGTATATGTATGGAACGCCGATGACCATTCAAATTAATAATACAATACCGCTCGCTGGGGGGCGGCCGCTATAGGTAGCGGCCGATATGGGCCTAATTCGGTGTTGGCCACGGGCTTGTCTGGAGTAGGAATATTACATGAAATGAAAATTCATAATGTTCGTTAGTTATAGTACAAAAATATTTGCTAGTCATAATTTTAAAATTTTTGTTAATTATAAAATAATTATTTAAAAAACATGCTCAGAAGGGGTTTATTCCCTTCAGTAATATCTTGTTTTAATTGATAAACCTTATCTTTGATGTCCCCTTCCCCTATTTTACATTGTTTCTTTCTTCACTGGTTTCCTTCCTTGTATATATAGGGGCATGTATGGTAGTATTTTGGGATCGTGCTTTTGATGTCAGTAGGTCTTTATTGCTGTTTCATTCGTCTTCAACATGCTGCAGATTCTGCAGTTTAATGTGTGATCATGGTAATCGGACATAAACCACCCGGACGAAAACCACCCAAACTGGAATATACCATTGTGAAAGTAGGATGGGCAGTGGGGTGGACAATGTTGGGTGGGCCTGTTTTTATCACCTTCACAATAGGATAGATTACACTGTGAATGTGACCTATTATACGCCTTTAATTCATTCAACTCTTTTGACAACATGCATGTATGTTAATAATCATTGTAGATTTTTCCTGATTTCAGTAATCACTGTGCTTAAAGTTTGTATTTTGCTAATGATTTTAACACAACAATTAACTTCAAAGTTTAGTGGAAATTCAAATACATTTAATAATATTAATAGTTTGAATCTAAAAACTCATATTTTTTAGTAAAGTTTTAATAATAATAATAATAATAATAATAATAATAATAATAATAATAAACAGTCATATCCAATAATGAATGTATGTTAATAAAATATTCATGTTAATAAGATCTTACTATATTTATATTTTATCTGTTTTGATTGAATTGTCACTACTGTATAATTAATATTTATTCTTGCATTAATGACAGTTATAAAGAAACGAAACATACACCCATTTGTAGTTTTCATTTGTTAAAATTTTAGTAAAGTTTGAATAGATTAATAACGTTTTTATCTTGGTATAGTATTTGTCTAGAATTAATATTATAGTATTCATAAGGACTTGTCCCTAATTCCTTTAAAAATGATTTAATAATAATAATAATTTGAATGTAAACAGTCATATGATGTCATATCCAATAATTAATGTAGGTTTATATTATTAATATTTTATATTTTATCTGTTTTAATTGAATTGTCGCTCTGTGTAATTGATATTTCTTATTGCATTAATTACAGTTAAATAGAGGTATACACAGTAATTAATAGTAAACCAATTTATTTTCATAATAGTGAATACAATCTAATTAAATACTCCATAACAAATAGAGTACATTTATTATACTACACTTCCACAATTACATTTACATTAAAGAAGATTACAACTGTATGTAATAATACAGGCCTACTATACAGTATATCATAAAAAAACATATTTACTACAATAATAAGAAATTGGATGAAGCACTATTCACTATAAAATAATTGCCCATTTGCTGAAAATAAAATGAAAAAATGATCAAAGATGCAGAATTTGAAAGTAACAAACAAACAGACCACTGAATGTGATTATTTTGAAAAAAATATTTTTAAAAATTTAACAAGTAATGTAAATATATGGAACCAATATATCATTCCAAAAGTAGGGCCTATAATTTTAGTTATAAGTATGAACTGATCCAATTTGTTATGAAATATGATGTATGTATGTAATTCTAGTTTAAGTATACTCTATATTGAAATAATTATGTTTTTAATAATGTATAGTGGATTTGGTAAATATTATTACATACAATTGGTCCCTATAATTTTATTCTTCTATATCAAAGTAATTATGTTTTTTATGATGTATAGTAGGCTTATATAATTACATACAGTATAATTGTAATCTTCTTTAATGTAAATTTAAATATGTAACTGTAGTATAAGCTTACTCTATTCGTAATGGAGTTTTGTAATTCTAGTTTAAGTATAGGCCTACTCTATATTAAAGTAATTAATGTCTTTTATGATGTATAGTCTATATCATTGCATACCGTATAATTTTAATCTTATTTGATGTAAATGTAAATAATGTAACTGTAGTATAAGTTTGCTCTATTTGTAATGGAGTATTTAATTAGATTGTATTCACTATTATGGAAATAAATTGGTTTTACTACTAAATTACTGTGTATGTTACGTTTCTTTATAACTGTCATTTATTAATGCAAGAAGAAATATTAATTATGCAGTAGTGACAATTCAATCGAAACAGATTATTTATAAAATTATTTGATATGACTGTTTACATTCACATTATTGTTATGATTATTATTATTATTACTATTATTATTATTATTATTATTATTATTATTATTATTATTATTATTATTAAATCATATTTAAAGGAAGTAGGGACAAGTCCTTGTGAATACTATAATATTAGACAAATACCACACCAAGAGAGAGAAAAAATGTTATTAATGTATTAAAACTTTACTAAAAAAATATGACTTTTTAGATTCAAACTATTAATATTATTAAATGTATTGGAATTTCCATTAAACTTTGAAGTTAATTGTTGTGTTAAAATCATTAGAAAAATACAAACTTTAAGCACAGAGATTACTGAAATGAATACCACTGAAACTAGGAAAAATCTACAATGATTATTAACATACATGCATGTTGTCAAACATACATGCATGTTGTCAAAAGGCGTATAATAGGTCATAGTCACGTGTAATCTATCCTATTGTGAAGGTGATAAAAACAGGCCCACCCAACATTGTCCATCCCACTGCCCACCCTACTTTCACAATGGTATATTCCAGTTTGGGTGGTTGTCGTCCGGGTGGTTTATGTCCTGGGTGGTTTATGTCCTACATTCGTGATCATGGCCAGGCAGCCTGACGTCACCCCAATGTTATGTTTCTTTTTTTCTTTTACTTGTGCCTTTCAGTTTATTTTTTCTTCTTCTTAATTAAGACTTGATTATTTTTTTTCTGACTTTATCTATTACAGAAAAAAATGTATTATATATAATTTCTTTTGTGTCACTGTATGTGGTTGTTTGGGGGGTGCCAGGTCTATTATATTTTACACAAAAAAAAGCAAAAATACAATAATAATTGTGCCCTCCACATCCACCAGGGGATGTTGAGGGCACCTGACAGAGTAACAATTTGTATAAATATAAATATACGGAGCTTTCGACGACACGGTGCTCTTCACCAGGGTGAATGTACAGATGGGATAAAAACAAATCAGGTAGAACAATAGATGGTGGATAAATCAAAATATAAACAATAAACATAGCCTCATCAGGTAAAACAATAGAAGGAAAGAAAGTAGTGAATAAACAGAGACAAGCCTACTCTACGTAATGACCGTATTTTTTTTTCTTATTAGTTTGTACACTGACCTGGTGAAGACCACTGATTTGTACACTGACCCGATGAAGACCACTGCGTGGTCGAAAGCCCGTGTATTAATAAAATTTGTTAGTCTGTAAATAAAGTGCTGTTTGTCTTTAATTTACTGTTTATGATCTAGACTAATTACACGGCTGCCTTTTCTTTAATTCAGGTGCTTAACCAATCGGCAAACCAATATTTTAAGAAATAAAAACGACAGTATTTTTGTAGTTTGATTTCTTTTTTCTTTTTAATTTAGTGGCTTATGGCCACACTGGGCTCATGAAGTAAACGTTGCTCAACCAAAAAAGGGGAAATGCAGTAGTTCAATGTAAATAAACTCTCCTTCTATATTATGCTTGTTTAATATTTGGATGATTGATTTTGTGCTCAATACATTCATTTGCATATCATTGGATATTAAAATTTGAAAATACAATAGCTTTGTCGCGTTCGTCATTTCATCGCCGCCATATTGGTGTCTTATCTTACACAATTATTTTTGTTAGATTTTCTTTACAAATCTTTGAGTATTCCACAAGGTGGGTCATCAGAATTTAAAAAGAAGTGCTGTAAAGGTATGTTTGTATTTATTTATTTTACCATTGTGTATTGTGTAGATACCTCGAAGTCAAGTACTAAACTGGGTGCGGCTGCTAGTGTACAGCGTCTATTGCCTTACAATTTATTTAATAGAAGCTGCTGCTGTGGCATCAGGGGTGCGCAGGTCTAGCTTCTCCAGAACAGGGCTGCTCGGTATTTTCCGAACACGTAAATTTGACGTCACTTCTTATTTCATAAGTTCCACTGGTCTCGTATTCGTCAACGTATACAATTCAAATTCTTGTTAAATCACTTACAAATACCGCCAAAACTGTGCTCCATCATACCATTAGGACCTCATTTCCATGTATGAACTATAACCGCTCTTTACGATTCATTCAACAAATTAATACTATGGGGTGTCATTGGGTATTTCTTGATATCCATAAATGTTGAATAAAAATCCCATGTTAGGTGTTGTTTATGGGTTTTTATTCAACATGTTTTAATTATTGTTATAAGTAGGCCTATTTTATCTCTTTTTATTAAATGAAATTATTGTTATACTTTTCGTATTATTATTTACTATTAATTTAATTTTACAAAATAACAATGTAGTATGGTAAGCACTATTTATTTAATAACAAGGGCAAATGAATAAAAAATACAATGTTATCATCATAATGTTTAAATTATGCATTATTCTGTATTACTATTACCGTAGAGGCTCGAATAAGCGCCGATCTCGAATAAACGCTGCTCTCAAATAAGCGACGTACCAAACCTGATTTTTTTTTCGTTAAACGCCGCTCTCGAATAAGCGCCGCGACGCTTAATCGAGAGTATAATATTGCGATGTGTGTAATAAACAACTTCAGCCTCTTAGTCTATGCAATACTTTATGCCTATTTATACTATTTTTTATGTCACGAATACCTAATTAGGGCCCGATCTGCCAGGTAAACAAAAAATAATATAAACAAAATTTAAATAAAAAAAATAATTAAAATAAGAATAAAAGGAGAGATGGTTGTTACTTTTTATGTTTATATGTTTCATTGTTTATCATCTGGTGAAATTAAGCACTCTATAATCGATTAAATTAAACCTTTGATCCGTTAAGAGGCCGTAGCCCCAGACCCTCAAGCAAAAATTTGCCCATGGCAGCAAAACTGCCACGGAGCTCACGACCGCTCTCTGCGGCCCTGAAAATCATTGACGTATACCTTCATGGAAATCTTAAACGTTTTCCTAGCTTATCTTTCGTGACCTTTCTGTTCAGCCTAAAAAGAAAGGAAAATCCAATAGCTCAATGTAAAATAAACATTCTCTTCCTTGCTAATTACTTCTCCAGGATGTATTGTAAGGTTTTAAAATTGGTTTTTAAATATTGCAATTTTGTCTTGCATTAAAACTGAAATAATAGTCACGCAAAGTTAGAGTATCAATACCATTTCTTTGTTGTTTTAGAAAATAGATTCTTGTATTACATTTGGATACATGGCACAGACTCTTCACAGACAATTCACGAACACAACACAAAAGTCTTGAAACATAATTAGCACTGAGCTCTTGGCGATTATGCCGCCAGCGCCACAAATTAATTTAAAAAAAACATGGAAGATTAAAGAAATAGAAGTCTACACCGGACGTACTATAGGACTTATTAAAAGTGCAATACCTTATGTTGTAGTGGGCCGCCGTGTCGACAGTAAGGCACTCGTTAGTATGGCGAGCCGAGTTGCCATTTAATCATAAATAGAGATATCTTAGTTTTAAATGGAGATATCTTAGTTTTTAATAGAGATATCTTAGTTTTTAATAGAGATATCTTAGTTTTAAATAGAGATATCTCTGTTAATAGAGATATCTCCTCTATTTAAAACTAAGATATCTCTATTAA
>NW_022698213.1:385030-392155 GCF_011630105.1 Anneissia japonica
ACTAAGATATCTCTATTAATAGAGATATCTTAGTTAAAACTAAGATATCTCTATTAAAAACTAAGATATCTCTATTTAAAACTAAGATATCTCTATTTACGATTAAATGACAACTCGGCTCGCCATATGTTAGTTTAGAGAAACGGGAGATATCCCGTAGGATCTACTATGAATCAAGTCAGAGAACAAAAAGTGAAATCACTATCTGAATATTATCTTGACTAAGTACAGTACACTAAAAAGAGAATGGTACCCTAAATACAATAATTCAGATTTGTTTTCTAGTTACAAAATGGTAATGTTATTCTATTTCTATTACTCATCAGTATTTTATAGTACCGGTACTGGTAAACAGAATAGGCCTACACTAGCCAACATTACAAAGTCCGAAATGATTTTAAGATATTTATGGTGGTGCCTGATGTACTCGAACAAATCATGTGTTAGCCAACCTGTCAAATCAGGTTGGTGGTGCCTGAATACAATAATAAAAAGAGAATGGTACCCTAAATACAATAATTCAGATTTGTTTTCTAGTTACAAAATGGTAATGTTATTCTATTTCTATTACTCATCAGTATTTTATAGTACCGGTACTGGTAAACAGAATAGGCCTACACTAGCCAACATTACAAAGTCCGAAATGATTTTAAGATATTTATGGTGGTGCCTGAAGTACTCGAACAAATCATGTGTTAGCCAACCTGTCAAATCATGGTATGCCTACACTTCTGGTGTTTCGGAATCATTGACGAGCGTAAACCAAATAAAATGAGTACTCGAACAAATCATGTGTTAGCCAACCTGTCAAATCATGGTATGCCTACACTTCTGGTGTTTCGGAATCATTGACGAGCGTAAACCAAATAAAATGAGCTAAAATCATGGAATATCCTAGGCTATGGGAGGCCTAGCCTATTTTGCTGGACGGTAGGCGATGCGACAATGTTTTTATTATTATTATTATTATTATTATTATTATTATTATTATTATTATTATTATTATTATTATTTTTATTATTATTATTATTATTATAGTTATTATTATTATTATTTTTATTTGTGTATTTTATACTTTATAGGCGTTAACACATTTTTGGTTAAAAAAAGAAAAACAAAAAAAAAAATAAAAAAAATAAACAAAAAAAAAAAAAACATTAACTACTGACCTACCCTCGCATTTTTTTTAATTAGATTTTTACAAAACGTAAGTAGTATATGCTCATAAATTAAAAATTGTCCAATAAAAAAGGAAAAAACACAATAGTCAAGGTTAAATGAACTTACTCTTCTGTGCTTTGAACTTTCTATCTTTTTGTGCTGAACTTTTTTTGCGTATCATTGATGACAATAACTTCGTCGCGTCTTCATCTTCACACTGGTAAGTCTGATCTCGCAAAATTTTGATAGATTTGTTTACAAATCTGGTTCCACAAGGTTGGTAATCAGGTGTTTAAGCAGAACTAAGAAGTGCTTTGAAGGCAGGCCCTACAGGCCCATTTTAATACCATTATGTCTTAGATGTGTATAGTAAACTGGGTGCGGCTGCTAGTGCATAGCAACTATATCCTTATAATCATCCCGTATGGTATATACGAGCCGCACCCAATTTACTAATATACAAATCCCTACTAAGGCGAAACCTTTGGGACTAAGAAAATTGTCCCTTAATAGGGGTGTCCCTGAATAGGGGTACCCTTATTATTCCCGATATTATTTATTTCTTGATCCGCGTGTTATATTAATGGTCATATTTTTTTTTTTTTTTTTTTTTTTTGTCGTCAAATATTGATTTTTCTATTGGATGTACAAGATAGAATAGCATAAATAGAGTAACGACTTAAGTAAGAATCCAGGCAGTCACGTGTAATCTATCCTATTGTGAAGGTGATAAAAACAGGCCCACCCAACATTGTCCATCCCACTGCCCACCCTACTTTCACAATGGTATATTCCAGTTTGGGTGGTTTTCGTCCGGGTGGTTTATGTCCTGGGTGGTTTATGTCCTACATTCGTGATCATGGCCAGGCAGCCTGACGTCACCCCAATGTTATGTTTCTTTTTTTCTTTCACTTGTGCCTTTCAGTTTATTTTTTCTTCTTCTTAATTAAGACTTGATTATTTTTTCTCTGACTTTATTTATTACAGAAAAAAAAAGTATTATATATAATTTCTTTTGTGTCACTGTATGTGGTTGTTTGGGGGGTGCCAGGTCTATTATATTTTACACAAAAAAAGCAAAAATACAATAATAATTGTGCCCTCCACATCCACCCGGGGATGTTGAGGGCACCTGACAGAGTAACAATTTTTATAAATATAAATATACGGAGCTTTCGACGACACGGTGCTCTTCACCAGGGTGAATGTACAGATGGGATAAAAAAAAATCAGGTAGAACAATAGAGGGTGGATAAATCAAAATATAAACATAGCCTCATCAGGTAAAACAATAGAAGGAAAGAAAGTAGTGAATAAACAGAGACAAGCCTACTCTACGTAATGACCGTATTTTTTTCTTATTAGTTTGTACACTGACCTGTTGAAGACCACTGATTTGTACACTGACCAGATGAAGACCACTGCGTGGTCGAAAGCCCGTGTATTAATAAAATTTGTTAGTCTGTAAATAAAGTGATGTTTGTCTTTAATTTACTGTTTATGATCTAGACTAATTACACGGCTGCCTTTTCTTTAATTCAGGTGCTTAACCAATCGGCAAACCAATATTTTAAGAAATAAAAACGACAGTATTTTTGTAGTTTGATTTCTTTTTTCTTTTTAATTTAGTGGCTTATGGCCACACTGGGCTCATGAAGTAAACGTTGCTCAACCAAAAAAGGGGAAATGCAGTAGTTCAATGTAAATAAACTCTCCTTCTATATTATGCTTGTTTAATATTTGGATGATTGATTTTGTGCTCAATACATTCATTTGCATATCATTGGATATTAAAATTTGAAAATACAATAGCTTTGTCGCGTTCGTCATTTCATCGCCGCCATATTGGTGTCTTATCTTACACAATTATTTTTGTTAGATTTTCTATACAAATCTCTGAGTATTCCACAAGGTGGGTCATCAGAATTTAAAAAGAAGTTCTGTAAAGGTATGTTTGTATTTATTTTTTTGTGTATTGTGTAGGTACCTCGAAGTCAAGTACTAAACTGGGTGCGGCTGCTAGTGTACAGCGTCTATTGCCTTACAATTTATTTAATAGAAGCTGCTGCTGTGGCATCAGGGGTGCGCGGGTCTAGCTTCTCCAGAACAGGGCTGCTCGGTATTTTCCAAACACGTAAATTTGACGTCACTTCTTTTTTCATAAGCTCCACTGGTCTCGTATTCGTCAACGTATACAATTCAAATTCTTGTTAAATCACTTACAAATACCTCCAAAACTGTGCTCCATCATACCATTAGGACCTCATTTCCATTTATGAACTATAACCGCTCTTTACGATTCATTCAACAAATTAATACTATGGGGTGTCATTGGGTATTTGTTGATATCCTTAAATGTTGAATAAAAATCCCATGTTAGGTGTTGTTTATGGGTTTTTATTCAACATTTTTTAATTATTGTTATAAGTAGGCCTATTTTATCTCTTTTTATTAAATGAAATTATTGTTATACTTTTCGTATTATTATTTACTATTAATTTGATTTTACAAAATAATAATATAGTATGGTAAGCACTATTTATTTAATAACAAGGGCAAATGAATAAAAATACAATGTTATCATCATAATGTTTAAATTATGCATTATTCTGTATTACTATTACCGTAGAGGCTCGAATAAGCGTCGATCTCGAATAAACGCCGCTCTCAAATAAGCGCCGTACCAAACCTGATTTTTTTCGTTAAACGCCGCTCTCGAATAAGCGCCGCGGCGCTTAATCGAGAGTATAATATTGCGATGTGTGTAATAAACAACTTCAGCCTCTTAGTCTATGTAATACTGTAGGCCTATTTATACTATTTTTTATGTCACGAATACCTAATTAGGGCCCTGTCTGCTAGGTAAACAAAAAATAATATAAACAAAATTTAAATAAAAAAAATAATTAAAATAAGAATAAAAGGAAAGATAGTTGTTACTTTTCATGTTCATATTATGTTTCATTGTTCATCACCTGGTGAAATTAAGCACTCTATAATCGATTACATTAAACCTTTGATCTTTTAAGAGGCCGTAGCCCCAGACCCTTAGCAATTTTCCCAGTATGCTTTCATGGAAATCTTAAACGTTTTCCTAGCTTATCTTTCGTGACCTTTCTGTTCAGCCTAAAAAGAAAGGAAAATCCAATAGCTCAATGTAAAATAAACATTCTCTTCCTTGCTAATTACTTCTCTAGGATGTATTGTACAGGTTTTAAAATTGGTTTTTAAATATTGCAATTTTGTCTTGCATTAAAACTGAAATAATAGTCACGCAAAGTTAGGGTATCAAGACCATTTCTTTGTTGTTTTAGAAAATAGATTCTTGTATTACATTTGGATACATGGCACAGACTCTTCACAGACAATTCACGAACACAACACAAAAGTCTTGAAACAGAAATAGCACTGAGCTCTTGGCGATTATGCCGCCAGCGCCACAAATTAATTTTTAAAAAAACATGGAAGATTAAAGAAATAGAAGTCTACACCGGACGTACTATAGGACTTATTAAAAGTGCAATACCTTATGTTGTAGTGGGCCGCCGTGTCGACAGTAAGGCACTCGTTAGTTTAGAGAAACGGGAGATATCCCGTAGGATCTACTATGAATCAAGTCAGAGAACAAAAAGTGAAATCACTATCTGAATATTATCTTGACTAAGTACAGTACACTAGAAGGAGATGGTACCCTAAATACAATAATTCAGATTTGTTTTCTAGTTACAAAATGGTAATGTTATTCTATTTCTATTACTCATCAGTATTTTATAGTACCGGTACTGGTAAACAGAATAGGCCTACACTAGCCAACATTACAAAGTCCGAAATGATTTTAAGATATTTATGGTGGTGCCTGAAGTACTCGAACGAATCATGTGTTAGCCAACCTGTCAAATCATGGTATGCCTACACTTCTGGTGTTTCGGAATCGTTGACGAGCGTAAACCAAATAAAATGAGCTAAAATCATGGAATATCCTAGGCTATGGGAGGCCTAGCCTATTTTGCTGGACGGTAGGCGATGCGTCAATGTTTTTATTATTATTATTATTATTATTATTATTATTATTATTATTATTATTATTATTATTATTATTATTATTGTTATTATTATTATTATAGTTATTATTATTATTATTTTTATTTGTGTATTTTATACTTTATAGGCGTTAACACATTTTTGGTTAAAAAAAACAAAAAACAAAAAAACAAAAACAAAAACAAAAACAAAAAAAAAACAAAAAAAAACAAAAAAAAAAACATTATCTACTGACCTACCCTCGCATTTTTTTATATTAGATTTTTACAAAACGTAAGTAGTATATGCTCATAAATTAAAAATTGTCCAATAAAAAAGGAGAATACACAATAGTCAAGGTTAAATGAACTTACTCTTCTGTGCTTTGAACTTTCCATCTTTTTGTGCTGAACTTTTTTTGCGTATCATTGATGACAATAACTTCGTCGCGTCTTCATCTTCACACTGGTAAGTCTGATCTCGCAAAATTTTGATAGATTTGTTTACAAATCTGGTTCCACAAGGTTGGTAATCAGGTGTTTAAGCAGAACTAAGAAGTGCTTTAAAGGCAGGCCCTACAGGCCCATTTTAATACCATTGTGTCTTAGATGTGTATAGTAAACTGGGTGCGGCTGCTAGTGCGTAGCACCTATATCCTTATAATCATCCCGTATGGTATATACGAGCCGCACCCAATTTACTAATATACAAATCCCTATTAAGGCGAAACCTTTGGGACTAAGAAAACTGTCCCTTACACTGTTAAAAATAAAGGTGCAACTAAAGGTGCAAAGATAGAAAATGGTGCACAGTTGCACCTTTTTCTTATAAAAAGGTGCAGAGAGGGTGCAGAGTTAAGATAATCGATTAAAAGGCTCATCTTTGCACCTTTTGTTATCGGAAAATGAAGATGGTGCAAAAATGTACCTTTTTATAGTAGAAAGGAACAAGTCTAGCTTTGTCAAAAGCTAGTATTAGTTACAAAACATGTTCTGTTTGGGTTTAATACCAGTGTTCGACACAGAAATGTGGTGTATTACCTTGAAAAATGTTTCAATATAGGCCAGCATTAATTTCTTTAGACAAGCAGGTTCTGTAAAGCCTATTTGATTTGGTTGTATCTGTAGGGCCTACAATAACGGAGAGCGTCATTGAATAAAATTAAGCAATGACAGATTTTTCATGGCTTTACATCGACAACGATAGACGCAGTGCTATTCCTATGTGAAGTAAGTAGGCCTATATTTAAAATGAAAAACCACTGGTAGTCCTTCACTTATCCTATTATCATGGAACAGTTAAATGGATATACATAAAACACGGGTAATTTAGTTGCCGTGTGGTAAAAAAAAGGGCATGATTGACTCAGAAGGTGCAACTTCAAGTGGTCTGAAAATCTCATTGGGTTCATTATTACGACATCAAGGGTGCAAATTCGTAACTTGGGGCTCAACTTAGTACTTGCAGGGTTCACAACAGCACCACAAGGTTCAAATCAGCACCCATAGAGGTCCACTTGAGCAACTTAGCAAGTTCACATGAGTACATTATCAGGTTAACATAAGTACCTTTAGCAGGTTAAAGCTTGGTTTCCATAAAATCGCTATACGCGAATTACCCACAGCTTTTGGTTGGTGTCCAAAATCGCTAACACTTTCGCCAACAGTGCATGTTGAACTTGGTTCAACCGTTGCAGACAAAACAGGATCTGTGCCGACCCCGCCACCCCGATTCGTCTGCAATGCAATCAGCAAAGTTGAACCAGGTTCAACCTTCCCGACAACTGTCGGCGACTGTCGCCGATAGGGTTAGCGATTTTATGGAAACCAAGCTTTGTGCTGATTGGTCGGTCGAATCAGGGAGCCTTCCCGACTGCGTCGGGCTGCTACGCGTTACAACGTCGTTACAAATTATATTAGGCACCTTGAGTAATCACAGTACCTT
>NW_022698214.1:0-781 GCF_011630105.1 Anneissia japonica
TAAACCAACCATTTAACTATGGCACTAACTAGGATGCTTTAGACAGAAGAAGACTGTCGTTTTGTACAAACGACCCTTGAACCGGCCTAACACCAACGAATTAATTGCGTATTGTTGATATGAACATATAGTACCTGTATGATTTTTAAGGTATGTGAGTGCAATTTCCGGGCACTTAGAGGTCCATATTCTCAAAATGTTTCCACCTCAGCCCCAACTATGTGGGCCCGATGTCGTGTAGACTCTCACGCACCCCTACTTTAGAATTTGGGGGAAAATGTAAAAAGTCTACAGCACCCGGTATTCCCAGGCGGTCACCCATCCAAGTACTAACCGGGCCCGACGTTGCTTAAATTCGGTGATCGGACGAGAACCGGTGTTTTCAACGTAGTATGGCCGTAGACGTTTGAGTGGTAATTTCACTCATAGTTAATCTCGGCATATAACATAATTTTCCAATCCTGAAACTCTGTGATTGATGACGTTTCATATCAACGCGCGCTTGTCTGGTGGGGATTTCCTCTAACTCCCCTGACCACTCTGCTGCGCGAGTACATATTTTACAAACACCGGTGTTGAACAATAAACCAACCATTTTACTACCGTACGGCATTAACTAGGATGCTTTAGACAGAAGAAGACTGCCGTTTTGTTCAAACGACCCTCGAATCATAGTACCTATATGTTTTTTGAAGGCATAAGAGTGCGATTTCCGTGCACTTCAAGAGGTCCATATTCTCAAAATGTTTGCATCTCAGCCTCAACTATGGTGGGCCTGAGG
>NW_022698215.1:0-544 GCF_011630105.1 Anneissia japonica
GACATGATGGTACATCGTACAGCATAGCTCTCAACGAATGTTGTCCTATACGTTAATACACTATGTAATAAAATTCTCCAATGGGATTCGAACCTGCAACCTCTCACTGTCAAAGCAAATGTCATAATCATTAGACACAGAGGCTTCAAGGGTTGAAAAGATCCAAATAACCGTCAACTACAATGGGCTTATTTGACTGGTTAATTTTGTTGAGTATTATTTTCATTCAACTGCTTTGTAAAGTAGACTTCGTTGACAATGAAAAATAACGTAAACCAGAGTGCGTTAAGTAATCCATGTGACCAAAACAAATATGGCCGAATGGTAAGTTTAGCAACAACATTTGTGTTAATATAATTTAGACTAAATTTCAAAAAATAAAAATTATAATATTTACCCACATGAAGATAAAAAATAAATGTAGGCTATGCAGCCATTTTGTTTTGTTGAGTATTTACCAGCTTTTTCAACTGGTTGTCTTCGTTAAGTGGGATTTTACCACTGTGCAGGTGGCCATGGTTTAACGAAGAGCGACCAGTCGAGA
>NW_022698216.1:0-2056 GCF_011630105.1 Anneissia japonica
CAACTAAACTTCTTTAAAAAAAAAAAAAAAAAAAAAATTATTGGCTCGTGTGGGAATCGAACCCACGACCATCATAAAAAAAAAATTAAAAAATATAAAAAAGACTTACCCCGTGTGGGAATCGAACCCACGATCGCCGAGTTTACTACTCCTGATCCAGCCTGACTAAACGGAGGGAGGTAAACGGCGGCCCCTAAACCATAAATGCGATAAACCTAGCCCCACACCAAGTACCAGTTAGTCAACTCTGATCCTACTAGAAAAAATTCTTTGTATATATACACTACAGGTTAATAATACGCATGGTAATAGTGTCAAAAATGGGCCGTGGGCCAAGAGGGTTAATGTATTTGTCTAAAAATGTAGAATTAAATTTATAATAGATTTTTTATTGTTACCATCTTCATAACTTACGCACTTTTTTTTAAATAGACAAAAATGTTTGAAAAATTCATTATGCAAATTAGGAAAAAATAGACCAATCATGTAACGGGAAACCAGGTGGTTGTGTGTTCAATTCCCACACGAACCAATTTTTTTTTATTTTTAAGGCAGTTTAGTTGATGGTGGATAATGAATAGGCAACCTGGTTGTTGTGTGTTCGATTCCCACACAAACATTTTTTTTTTAAGGCAGTTTATTTGATGGTGGATAATGAATAGCAAACCTGGTGGTTGTGTGTTCGATTCCCACATGAACCAATTTTTTTATTTATTTATTTTTTTTTTTAAGGCAGTTTATTTGATGGTGGATAATGAATAGCAAACCTGGTGGTTCTGTGTTCGATTCCCACACGAACCAATT
The DNA here is from genome assembly GCF_011630105.1 of Anneissia japonica. Classification (NCBI taxonomy): domain Eukaryota; kingdom Metazoa; phylum Echinodermata; class Crinoidea; order Comatulida; family Comatulidae; genus Anneissia; species Anneissia japonica. The sequence goes on from NW_022698216.1 coordinate 805, forward strand.
TTTTTTAATGCAGTTTATTTGATGGTGGATAATGAATAGCAACCTTGGTGGTTGTGTGTTCGATTCCCACACGAACCCAATTGCAATTTATATATTTTATATGAGAAGAATCTGAATATTCACCACACGAGCCAGGTTTTTTTTTTTTTAGATAGTGGGTTCAATCCCCACACGAGCCATGTTTTCCTTTTTTTTAATCTTCATTATTGGCTAGTATTTAAGGACGTACTGTGTATTTGGTACGATAACACAACACTCCTCACTCCTATATTTCTTGAGGCAAACTTAGCTTTTTTAGTGGTTGTTATCTGGCTAGATAAACTGGAGGAGGTTGTGGGTTCGATTCCCACACGAACCATTTTTATACATTTATTTTACTGGCCAGTAATTGGGGACGTACTGAGTATTTAAAAAGTCCACTGAATATTAGACCTTTTTTTGATTATTCCAGTGTTATTTATACTGTAATTCTATTTCGTTCTTACACAAGCCCATCAGATTGAGAGAGTCCAGTCTAAATTTTTATATTTTTTAAATCACAATTTTAAAAATGACGATATTGTTTCATACACACTTCCCTCACTTAGAGAAATATTTTTGATATGGTTTTTCTTTTTAAATGTGTTAATTCTATTGTTGATACTATAGTATATGTTCTTTATTCCCTCTTAATATTAATACACCTGGCGGGAACGGGAATATATCCTACCCAATTGGCAACAAGTCCCATTATTCCGATTTACAAAAAGGGTAACAAAAATAATCCCAGTAATTATAGGGGCATTTCATTGATTCCACTACTTGGTAAGGTTTTTCTTTACATAATAAATATTAGATTAAATAATTGGGCAGAAGATAATAATTTATTTCATCAGGAACAAGCAGGTTTTTAGGAAGGGTCATCGGGCCATGGATAATGTTTTTATTTTAAACACAATAGTTCATAAATGTTTATCCAAAAAAAAAGAGGAAGAGTATATGTTGCCTTTATTGATTTAAAAGGAGCCTTTCAAATTGGCGATTTTCTCATTAACCATTTACTTTATGCAGACGACCATGTTCTTATGAATAACACTGTTTTTGGTTTGCAATCTTCTTTAAACAAATTGGCTGTCTATTGTGATAAATGGGGTCTTACTGTTAATATTGAAAAAAGTAATGTTGTCGTTTTTAAAAATGGAGGAAAATAAAAAAAAATAGAAAAATGGTATTATAAAGATGTTTTATTACAAGTAGTTAAATCTTACAATTA
>NW_022698217.1:0-1082 GCF_011630105.1 Anneissia japonica
ATGAAAATTCGCCGCCGCATGCCAAATGCACTGAATGCAATGGGTCGCCGAATGGTAAATGCGCATGTAGTGACGACCCTCGCAGGGTTAATGTAGCCCGACCACTGAGGCACTACGACCTTCGGGTCAGCGCATTTGCATATTACCAATACACGTGCAACACCCGGCAGACCCAAGGCTCTCGGGAAGATAGAGCACTTCAAGTCCAGAGCTCGACCAGTCAAGTTGTGACAGTGTAATCACAGATTGTTTAATTGCTACGCGGGAAATCAATACCGTAAACGGTGAGTACCAAGTACATTTAGCGATTTCACAATATTGGCGCTGCGAGCAAAAGGCTGTTAATTGTACAATATCGCCGATTGTGAGTTTGGAGTCACTCACGATCATTTGTACTGAGATTGTACTGAATTTAGAATAGGACAGTTAGGGTTTGTGTAGGGAAGTGTTGTAGATCGCACACTCTTGGCCGGTTTGAGGAAGTCTTACTAGGGGGAGTGTGGACTATCGAGTACCTACACAAGTATTTTGTAGTTTAGGAGTATTAGTTAGGCATAATCTCTTTAGTGGTTAGGAGAGGGTGTGGTATTTAGGTGCAGCCATTTTTAAGACGCGCAGTCTTTGTTTTCTTACTTAAGGTAAGGATCGATGGTTGTGTAATACGCATTCCTCATTTGTATATTCTTTCTAACCGACCTGGTTTTTATCCACAGGTGAATATAACTTTGTTTGCATTGTTGCTTGTGTGAATGTTGATTCGGATAGGTGTAGTTGTATTTACTGCGTACTTAAACCTATTTCCCAATAACACTAACCACGTTCGTTAATTGAATATTGTTTTTGCTGTTTTTGAGAGTTATAGTTTTTTTTAGTTTGAATTATTCGCTAAACGCTACGAATTTTTTTGACTATTTCATTATTGTTACTTTCAATTGCATGCATGTTTAACCGTTAACTTTAAAAGTTGATAATTGTGTTAGTTTGAATATTTTGATCATTGTGCGATTTATTCTACTATTTATTACTTCTTTTAAGTTGTGCTTGTTTGAACTTTGACCTTGAGAGTTGTTTACTATTTGAAT
>NW_022698218.1:0-817 GCF_011630105.1 Anneissia japonica
ATTCAAGAAGTATTGAAATATCCAAATGGAATTATAATATTAAGATCATTTCCCATATGGAATTAGTATCTCTTTCCACTGCCGTAATTGCAATTTATCAATGAAAAGTGGGAAAGGATGCATTTCCTCCAATAGAATTAACTTCTGATTTATATAGTCACTATAGAATATATGGGATTAAATTTTATGTACGGGACGTCTGGTATTTTTGGATGAATTAAAATGAGCTGTGGAAGGACATCTTACATTATGTCAGGATTTAAGATGCATTATCTTACCATTAGGGATATCAAGTGAAACATATCTAGATCGTTCTTCTGATATTCAATCCCATTGAGTGTAATTAACACAGATATATGGAAACTCTTAACAAGATTTTTTAAATGGTAAGTTTTTGATTCTCTGTAATAGGTTAGTGGTAGGTACTGTTGTTCTCACCTTTTATGTACTAATTTAATTTATAGAGTACTACAGTGTTACGTCACGATACCGCGTGATACTGCTCCGTTGCTATCGTTGCAAAAACGTTCAACCGGGCGCTATTTTCTCCACTGACAAACCATTCATCCCAATTTCTAACGTAATTATTAAGATGTTCTATCTTACTTTTTCTTTGTAAATTTTAATTGATGAAGTTAAATGTGTGTTCGATAACTAATATAATGCGAGCTTTTGTGTTTTTAGTACATTTTTATGGTAAAATATTAGATTTTAAAATGCTTATTTTAGAAAGCCTATGAAGTCATTCAGGCATAAAGAATGGTAAACAACCAGTGGCGGCTCTAGGATATAATTTATGTAGGGGGCTAAGATGTCC
>NW_022698219.1:0-1298 GCF_011630105.1 Anneissia japonica
ACACTGCCATTCCAGCGAAGTCACAAGAATTCTGATTGAAAAAAAAAAGAGAGAAAAAAAAAACATATATTTTAATATTTATCAAATTTATAATATTTATTTATTTATTTTTGCTTACCTTTTATTATTTTTCATCTTAGCAGCCGTTTGTGCAGGGAGAAGAAAATGATAGACTGATGAGAAGTCGATGGTACGAGTGAACAAGCTATGGGAAAAAAAAAAAACACACACACACACACACATTTATTTGAATTGATTAAACGAATGATATAATAATATGCATATGATGACGACGACGTCGCCGCCACCGCCGCTGCTGCTGCTGCACTTACCCACCGGGATAACCGTTCTCGATCTACCGTACAATCTTCGATCGCCGGAAAGTAATCTTCTCTTTCGAAATCATGCATTGCTGATGATATATCGACAGAGCTACCACGGGCATAGGCTGTCTCTTATACACATCTAGATGTGTATAAGAGACAGACAAAGTATTCTACTCTTGGTTGATGAAACAGACAGACAGACAGACAGACATACAAGCCAATTGAAGGGCCTAGGCCTATACGTAGTCGGCCTGTTATTATACCCTCCCCACCTCCTTATCCCTTTTCAGAATATACTACGAAAGCAACGCATCGATGTGCTTAGCTTTAGCTTGGTGCAGCTATGCTCTCTGCCCTAGGTTTAAACGACTACGAAAAGATGCAACTTGGTACAATTATATCGTTTGTCAACTGTTTAGACACATATACTATTGAAATAAATGAATATCTTCTTACCTATATTAAGAATCTATGAAGGTTCTTCGCTGTTGTCGACAATAACATGGTGATCGGTGTCTTTGCCGTCGTTGTTCTTTCTTTCCAGTTAAAAACTAATTATATGCAGCAGCACGCGCACGCGCGCGCTTGTTAAAGAATGTTCTAGGAATGGCATAACTTGTAAACTTGTTAAACGAGGTGAAATGAAGCTTAGTTTGATCTGCAAAACGAAAAAAAACAAAAACAAGTTAAACAAATAAAAAAACAAAACAAAGATGAATAAAATGATTAATCCATCACAATTAAGAAGAAAAAAAAAACAAGTCAATGTAGGCCCGTAAAGCACCGAGGGGGGGGGGGTGTTAAAAAACGAGCCATGACAAGTCCTATTCAAGTGTAGCGTTGGAACGATGACGACGACGATGACGACGAAGACGACGTGATAGGGCTTGTATTCTGTATTGTGGAGAAAAAAAAAAACAGAACAGTTGAAAAGGGGTATTTGACGAAAGACCATGGAGCCTACCGGTGGAG
>NW_022698220.1:0-601 GCF_011630105.1 Anneissia japonica
TGCTAGTGCATTTTTTTCCCATAATAATAGACCTAGGCCCCTAGGCCTACTAATAATAGTATACTTATATAGGCCTGGTCCTATGAAAAACTGTCTAGGCCTAGGCCTAAATGTCTAAAAAATGCACTGTCTAATAAAGGTGATGTGCTATAACACTACAGAACAGTATATCATCAGAACCAACACCAATTCCTGTAACAATAAGATTATTATGAATTTGATATACACGTAGGCCTAGAAGCTAGGCTATCAACAATAACGCCCCATTAAATAATAACATGATGCATATGTTACTCCAAACCTAACTTTCAGCTGTTGTTGAAATGTGGAATTCAAATAAAATATACAATTTTTGTAGGACAAGATATGTGATAGGCCGAAACATGACACTCTCCTCACATAGGTATTTGCCAGTTGCCATGATGAGACAAACATACCACAACATTTGCCATGAGTACAACCACCCAACATTGGTATCTACAAAAGAAGGTGGTACAAAGCATACAAGCACCCAGCAAGATGTTAGCAGAAACACCCTGGTTGTTTGCTGAAACTTGTAATGAAAGCTATACACACAATTTAAGGTGAGCAAAAGAAAATT
>NW_022698221.1:0-1386 GCF_011630105.1 Anneissia japonica
GAGGCAACTTTTGGCATTGGCTGATCTGAGGGGATCAAGGGACCCTGACCCCTTGGGAAAAAAAAAAAAAAATTAATTAATTAATTTAAAAAAAAAATAAAAAAATTCTAGACCTACCGGTACCTTTTCATGACCTGTGAGCTGAACTTTTGTTTGTTACAATGGGAAAATTATAAGGGAAAGCTCATTTTTCCAGCCATCTAGGAATCAAAGTTTTGCCAGGGTAGGACCCTCAACTCTCCATCCTCTTTGGGGTTTATCGAATCATGGAAAAAAGAATACGTATGCAACTACTCAATTTTTTATGTACGTATACACACATAAATAGGCCTATTTACTGTAATAAGAATGAGAAAACCCAGATCCGCCCCTGTTTGGACTCACCGTTGCATAGTTACCAATCGTCTCGCATCGTGCTGGACGGTCCCGCATTTCAAAGTGATTTTAGATGAAACACGCATTTTGCAGATAGAAATGCGTGATCATAAAGTTGTCACGCATTTAGCACTAGTCTATGTGTGATAACAAATTATCAGAAATTTAGGGGAAAATATATTTAAAAATAGAAGAAATTGGGTTTATTAAAATTATAAAAAAAAAAAACGAACCTGTCATGCAGTAGCTTAAGTCATTAGAAAGCTTTCTTTATCTCGTTCGAGTATCACCGAGAAAATTTCACTTTCCCGACCAAAACAAACCAGTCAACCACGCACTTAGTAGAACCTAGTAGTCGCGTGCGTGCTGTCTTGTGCGTTCATTGTCACAATTACATGACTGGAAGCTGGGCCCCCACGGGGTTCCCCTGAATCCCGGAGGCCCTGGCGCCCTGCCCAGCCTATATACTGATTCCATTAGAAGTCGATTCTTATCGTACAATCATCAACATACTCATAATTATTGACACCATCATCATAATCATCATAAAGAAATGGCGCTTTAAAAAAAGAGTTATCAAAGATAGGCTACTATTGTATGGAATAATGAATTGTTTTTGATACCTCTCCAGGTGGCGTTTTACATATAAAGAGTACTGAATGGGGTTGAAAGACTAGGAAGGAGACTTTACAATTAATAAAAAATGTGAGTACAGTATTGAACATTTTCCATCGTTAATTCAATTGTTAAATGGGAATTCTGCCTTCATTCTATGGTTATTGTTTTGACTACTTTTGTTAGGCATTGAAGGCCTTAACAATTTACTCGACAGAAGCATCCACTGACATGGCTGCATTCTATTCATTGCTCTATCGTGTATTCAACAACAACATACATTCCAGGTAGCTCGCTAAAACCATAGACCAGAAACTAGATAAAGAAACGTTATTTCCACAGCTTGTGGCATGTTAACTTTGTATACATTGTAGATTCCTATATGTGTTCAGTGGC
>NW_022698222.1:0-749 GCF_011630105.1 Anneissia japonica
AATATAAGAATTTACAATATCTTGAAGGTTTATAAAAAAAAATACTGTTTTTTTTTTTTTTTAGTCCTTTTTAAATATATATATTTTTTAGTTTTGTTTTTGTCTTAAAGTTTTGTAATAATGCCATAAATAAACAGTAATGGAGTGTCTCATACGTCTTATATTATAAAAATGTTATTACGAATAATGTTTAGAATAGCCTAAGAATAGGATAAAAATAAGAGTGGTGTATAGAGGGTGGGGTGGGTAGTTTGTGCGCTACCGCTGAATGATAAGTTTGCACCTCCTTAGGCTAGAAATTTTCCAAGAAAAAAAATGTGTAGGCCTAACCATTTCCGGCTAATTCCTCAATTTACATTCCCGTCTCACACAAAATCTACAACAACTATAAATTATGATTGCTTCAAAAAATGTTCACGTTAATCAGTATTTTACCAAATAAAAATTGGACATAAAAAAACTTAGGCCTACTAATTATATTTACGTGAAGCTATCGCAAATATATTATATTATATACAATTTGAATTACTTACAAATATAATACATTAATGTCTATACTTAAAAATGTGAATATTGATGATGATTGATAATAATGATGATGATGACGACGACGACGACGATGATGGTCTATCCACCCCCTCCCCACTCTTTCATGTCAATTGATCTTAGGTTTGCCAATGTTAGGGGGAACATTAAAATCTGTAAGACAAACGGAGAATTACCTCAGAACGTCGTTCAAGCTCTGCCCA
>NW_022698223.1:0-5963 GCF_011630105.1 Anneissia japonica
ACCATTTATAATAATAATAATAATAATAATAATAATAATAATAATAATAATAATAATAATAATAATAAAAATAATAATAATAAATAATAAATAATAAATAATAAATAATAAATAATAAATAATAAATAATAAATAATAAATAATAATAATAAATAATAATAATAAATAATAATAATAATACTCCTGGGTGGAGAGAGACAACCGTAGGTAAAGTGCCTTGCCCAGGACACAAGCGGCGTGCACAGTGAGGGATTGAACCTCCGACCTCAAAGTTGAGAAACAGAACCGCAACCGCTGTGCCAGTCCGCTCATAGAAATCATCACCATCTTCATTGTTGTCGACGTCGTCGTTGTCGTTTTAATATCTTGTATACTATGATTTTTTTTTCAGCGCCAAGTGGCCCTCCGATGAACATCACTTACAGACTGTCAGAAACAGATTTGATTTTTAACTGGAAGGAGCCTAGCGAGGATAAAAAGAATGGAGTTATTATAAAATACCGTTATAAACTGTACGAGGGCAAATCATCTACTGGTACCATGATGAGAGATGCTTTGACAACAAACCGCAGAATGATTTTCCAAGAATGGGAGGCAAATAAATTCTATACATTGCGTATTAGGGCGTACACAATAAAGGGCGATGGACCATGGAGTAATGATTTCATTGTGTTAACTACACCGCCTTCGAGTAAGTTAAGTAATACATACAAGTTCAATAATCAATCAAAAAATCAATTCATTCATTGTCTTCTCCCATCCATTCATCCGTCTTTCTTTCCTTCCTTTCGTTCATCCACCCATCTGACATTCCATTATCCATCCAACAATCAATCATTAAGCAATTAATCAATCAACCAACTAATCAATCAGTAATTAAATGAATGTATCTACCAATCGATTATATGACAAATAAAATGAAATTGGGTTGTAACATAAATGAGAGAAATTATTGATGACAGATTTTTAACTGTTTTAACACAACACGTGACACTATTTAGACAAGTAACATGTTCTCTTAAGTGCTATAGCGTTTATAAAATTATTAGGAGACTTCTGTACGGAGCTTATTCAAGAAAGGAGGTTTTTTGTAAGAGGTGTGTTTTCAGGAGCATGATTAATTCTCTTACTCAAGAGCAGTATTTGGACATATTGCAACACTAGTATTTTTTAATATGCAAAAGAAAATTGGTCTTTAATTGTATACCAATGGTACGAAACATCAAACGACATTATAATTATAAGTGATATTCAACAAAGATAGACCCATATAGGCCTATCTGCAATCAATTATTAGGGGGATTAATTATTAATTATTAGGGGGAAGCGTTTAATAGATCATTTACAGTTGTTCTCTGATTTGTAACGTAAAGTATTTTATTTTCTTCGCAGGTACACAGAGCCCGGCTCTACCGACAAGATCAGGTGAAATAGGCTTGCCACTGACGCCTGAAACAGTCATTACTGACACGCAAAAAAACACCAATTCTAGCCTGCAGGACAGATTAGGAATTATCGTTGCTGCAGTTATTGTCTGCATTATTTTTGCTGTTATTATTATTGGTCTGATGTTGTGGACATTAAACATGCGCAAATCACGTCGTAATAATGACGACTTACCAAGGATCACCTTACAACAAGTAAGAAAAAATATTAGGTTAATGATATTGTTAATATTGAAATTAACATTTATTTGTATTTATTTATTTATTTATTCATCAATTTGTCAAGGCTCGTGAAATTTGCATAGAATCCAAATTCATGGTACAAAACATGCATAGGCCTATGGGACTAAACTTTTCACATTTAGCGTCCTTAAATAGATGTTTTAAATTTGGTACGGAAAAAACACCCCCTTTATTTTGAGTTTCATAAATTACAGAATCCTAGAATAATGTCTTACTTCTACATTTATCTTAAGTTCGGTGTTCAAATCCACTGCCAACCTTTTCTTTTTTATCTTTCTCTTGCTCATATTTGTTTTCTTCTTAAAATGATTATTTGATTTGATTTTTGTTTACCACTGTCGTACGCAAGCCTTATAATAGGCTATTCAGAATACCATTTCAGTAATTTTTACTGTGATTGAGAACCCATTTTACAACGTTCTTCACTATTGAGCTCGTAATAGTTGTGAATTTTTACTGTTAAAGGTCGTAACTACTCTTACTAAATATAAAAGTTTTACACCGGAACCCGTTTAAAGTATAGTAAATTAAGCCAAAAAACTAACCTTTAACTTTTTTTTTCACATTCCAAAGTCAGTTTTCTTTAACTTTGTAGTATCATTTTTACAAATTTTTGCGTTGATGCAAATTGGTATTTTTTCTTCATTTTCTTCATTATTTATTACTTCATACATCATGTGGCTTACAGCGCCATAAGTATTATTTGCTACTTTCCCGTCATCTTCGTCGCTATTGTGTATATTGTAAACAAAGGCTTCATTTAGACCAAATTATAATTTATATGTGAAGTTGTTTTTTTTCCAATTCAATACAGCATGTTTTGTTTTGGATCATTGCCAATTATGGTACACGGTAAAATAATATGGCGCAATTCCAATATGTATAATTTTCTACTACAACAAACGTGTTATTATTCTCTATTTCTAAAGCTATTGAGAGAAAGAATGCTATCCAACGAAACTGTGGTGGCACAACGCTCCCCGGGAATTGTCACCCCTGGTATGTTTACATTTTCAAGTACGGGGTCACCGCCCCTATCACCAGGTCCAATGTCACCAACATGCAAAAGCCCGTTGCCGATACTATCACCCCAGGCAGAGTACTACAAGATCCCTTGGGAAAATATGATACTGGAGAACTTTTTGATTGCTGAAGGAAACTTTGGTCAAGTTATGAAAGGAGTGGTAAAGAAGGAAGGAGCTGCAATACAGGCAGCTGTAAAAATGTTGAAAGGTACTGTGACAGCATTCAGTATTCAGTATAATATATATTTGTCATTGATATAGTATTTAAAATTGACAATTCCAACGGTCCGCTCATGAAAAATAAACAGAAATATTAACTAGGTAAAAATATAAGGTAACATTATCAATTAATGAACTGTCAGTGTTTTGTAAATTATGCATTATATTTTGGCTACAAAATAAGATAGCAGACTAGATATGATACGATAGTAATGTGTCGTCAGAACATGATAATACTAGTTTAATACCAGCTTATGGGTGTCTGTTATGATCACACAATATGGTACGGTAATATTTTAAGACTGTGGTGGCTGTGAAGTGTTCTCTCCAGGGTACAGCAAGATTCACGGAGGGCCCTGGGATGCCCCAATAATGCTAATCTGTACCAAGTTATTAAACCGTGGAAATTCTACCACTTTCAACCCTTGCAGAAGGTGCGACCGACAATGACAGGCGAGATTTCTTCGGAGAGCTGATGATAATGGCAAAAGTAGGCTACCATCCGAATATCGTCAACCTTATTGGAGCATCTGAATATCAAGGTTAGTTAAGTTCAAATGTCAGAAATGAATCAAGATATGGTTTATCCATCATTTATTGTTTCGACAAAGTCATTGACATATAGGCAGCGGTACAATGTCTTCCGGAGTGTATTTTTGTATTTAACTACTATTAGGTCGGTTGATATTGGTGAGTAATCATAATGATACAGACTCTGTGGTCCCCAAGTAAAGATTATTTAGGCGATACCGAGGTTGGTTAACACAAAGTAGGCCTACATTTAGTTAATGTAAATACAAAATATACATTACCATCTATAACTGGAATTTGAAAACCTTTTAAAAATAACAATAAAAAATTAATAACTTGCTTATTTTTAAAATGATTATCTTGAACAATTTTTACACTGATTTTTATACTAGATAATGATAATAATAGAAATAAACCACTTCCAGTGACTGTAAATATTATGGAAAACATTTTTAAAATAGGCCTACACTAATTTGTTGATAATATTTAAGTTATTTTGAAATTTTTATGATTTTTTTTTGGTATTTTGAACAATACCGCACCGTACACCTTTAACTTTAGGGTTGAAGTGATTCCGAAGCTACGGTATTCATTTCGAGATTTTTGTGGAAACAAATTAGCGTTAAATAATGAAGGCCTACTTTGAGCTAACCGTATACCACTGAATTGTATACCCGTATTAAATAACATTATGATATGCCACATAAATTATTTTAATACTAAGCCTACCTTACATTCGTCGACCGCGTTATTATTTGGTCTTTATGTTTTTGTTTTTTTTTATCAAACGAACAATAATATAATAAGTACCGTATTTTATACAGTCTTGAAATAAATTAAATAGTAAGCATACCGGTATTTAGCTAATAATTTGCTCATATTGAAAATTGAAAGTATTACTGATGTCTTTTATATATTATTTTATTGTTTTGTTTATTAAGTCAAATCAATTTCGTTTTATGCAATTATATTTGTAACTATTTGAATCTAAATTCACATACTATTCCATAGGAATATTGTACGTGGCCACAGAATTTGCAGAATATGGAAACTTGCTAAACTACTTACGGAGAAGTCGGTGTCTGGAAACTGACCCAACTTACGCAAATAAAACAAACTTAGCTTCGACTCTTTCATCAGAGAACCTGCTCCAGATCGCAGCAGATGTTAGTCTTGGAATGAAACATCTGTCAGAGAAGGGGGTAGGTGAATTGCTAAAGTCGAAAAACTGAAAAACAATAATATTACAAGAAATGTCTTGTGTAAAATAGTGATGTTTGCGAGGATGATAATAATAATAATAATAACGACTATGTTTTTATAATTATAGGATATTAATGAAATTTTAATTGAATGTGGATGATGATGATTAGAAAAGAAAATGATGATGATTCTGATGGTGATGGTGATGAAGGAAGGAAATGGTGATGAGGATAATGATATTCAAGACAGAAAAGATGATGAAATTGATGATAATGATGATGTTGATGTTGTTGTGATGATATTGTTGATGATGTTGATGATGATGCTGTTAATGGTGAATGATTATGATGATGATGATGACTAGAATATTGATAATGATAATAAGGATGTGAGTTTGCGTCAGGAAATATCATAAAAGTGATGATTTGCCCAGCCTGGCGTGTTATCGTACCGAATACTCAGTACGTACCCAAGTATTAGCGAAAAAAAATCGCAAGTGATTCGGGTGGGAATCGAACCCACAACCTCCAGGTATCTAGCCTGATGTATTGACCACTAGACCACCGAGCTTGCGCTTAGTGACTAGTGATGAATTCGATCCCCATAGTAGCAGCGGGTACTGCAAGTGCTATTAGGATGTGAGTTTGCGCCAGGAAATATCATAGAAATGATGATTTGCCCTATCTGACGTGTTATACTATTTTTTAAATTTCAATTATATATTAGTGCGTACATCGCGACTTGGCTGCAAGAAATATTCTACTATGCAATGCTGACTGTGGCCAGATCGTGGCTAAGGTGACGGATTTCGGTCTATCAAGAAGTGAGGAAGTTTACGTAAAAACCACAGCAGTGAGTTATATTTATTAGGCCTAAGATACTTATGTGAATTTATGTTTTGAGATTGGTCGATTTCGATATCCGAATGATTTATATTTTAGCCCTATACCGGATTTCTTATATATTCTTTTTTAAATAAGAATATAGCGTCATATTTATATACAAAGAAATATATAGCGGGAGTTTTGCGAGAAAGTGCTAGCGATTTTTAATTTAATTATTTTTTACTATATTTATAGAGGGTGACTTCAGCGAAGTCACTTTGTTTTAGTCATGACAAAAAGTCGTGCTGTCACAGAAATTAAACCCAGGATTAGCAGGCAAACATCTTAACAACTAAGCTATTCAACTCTACTTTCTTTTTATTATTACCAAAGAGGTATAAAGATTAACATAGGCGTAGATCCCGGGGGGGATGGAGGGGATATATCCCCCCCAATATTTGACAAGGGGGGGA
>NW_022698224.1:0-503 GCF_011630105.1 Anneissia japonica
AAAGTACTCGAAATATGGCGGAAAGTCAAATATTTGCACTAAGTGCTCAACTCGGCGAGATAAGCCCTTTTGTGCAAAAAGTGACAATGTTAAAAAGTTGAGTCAAAATATAATTTTTTTTGTTAGGCACGGTGAGATAGCCTGAAACAAATACTATTCCATTGAAAGTTTGATGTTTTTCGGAAAAGTACTCAAAATATGGCGGAAAGTCAAAAATTTGCACTATGCTTAACTCTGCGAGATAAGCACTTTTGTGAAAAAAGTGACAATGTTAAAAAGTTGAGTCAAAATGTAATTTTTTTTTATAGGCAAAGTGAGATATGCTTAAACAAACACTATTCCATTGAAAGTTTGAAGTTTTTTGGAAAAGTACTCGAAATATGGCGGAAAGTTAAAAATTTGCACTGTGCTCAAATCGGCGGGATAAGCACTTTTGAGAAAAAAGTGACAATGTTAAAAAGTTGAGTCAAAATGTAATTTTTTTTGTTAGGCACGGTGAGATA
>NW_022698225.1:0-937 GCF_011630105.1 Anneissia japonica
ACGGCTCTTTTCAGAGCCACCATTTGAACTAAAAGAGAATGATTGCTTTTCACCTTATACACATTATTATCGGTGGCCTAAACTATACACCTACATTTACATGTACAATGGAATAGGGTCAGGCCAGCCACTATATTATCTGTTCGTTTGATTCGTAACTCGTCCTCGATTTTTTTGAGGGATTATTTTGTTTTCCTTCTGAAAGTAGTAACAATCAAGGATAAAAGCTACGAATATAGTTAATTATAGATATGCAAATACAGTTTCTGTTACTCAGTGCCATCTCTTAGCTAACAGACTTCCAGTAGAAGACACCCACAATTATCAAAGAACAATGTGATTCTTTGTTTTTAATTGCACACAGGCTAACTCCGGCCATCAAGATTTAGATGAGGCCCACGCAATATTGCTAAAAATCATTTTACCGGCCGAGTTTCTATTAATAGCAAAACTACCAACTATTCTGGTATGTTAACAAGTCTGGCTGTTTTTCTGAGTGCTTGCTGTATCTAGTGGCGTGGAGTATTGACATGGGAGGAAACTAATGCTGGAGATAAAGGATTAAGAGGGGTGGGGGAGCTGATAGATGCGATACCATTGGTGGCGGATCCGGGTGTGGCATTCTCAAGGGCATATAATCCTGATGAAAACACCACTTCGAAGAAAACGTACTTCTAAAGTAAGAACATGCCAAGTTATTTTTCTTTTTGGGTAATTTTTAGTAGTTTAGATTTAACTAAGTATCTTTTTAAATTTGAATGTCGTAAATTAGACGCATCGTCGTGTGGACGAGTGCCGCTGTAATATGCTCCGATAAATTTAATTTGAATATTACAATTTGATAATACACAGTACCGGTAGTTTTCAGAATAAAAAATAGGCCTAGGCATTATTCTATATACCATTTAATACAATAAAACAAAAATGATAAATCATA
>NW_022698226.1:0-520 GCF_011630105.1 Anneissia japonica
CCTGCCTCCATTTTTATGATAAGAACCTTTTTTAGTAGTTTGTTGAATTAACACCAAAACCTTTGTCATAGATCATTTTATTTTCAGCTGCTTTATTTATTACTGAATCAATATCAGTTTTTGTTTTAACACAAAACTTAAGACGCACCTTTTTATTATAAAATGTTAAGCGCATTTGATTTTTACTTCGGTTTAGTTGAAATTGGCGCTATATAAGTTATTATTCTTACTATTCTTATTAAAATTTTATTATTATTATTATTATTAAATAACATACAGTACTTTAAAAAAGTATAAGGAATTTGGCCAATATTAAGATTTAAATAAAATATTCATATCTGTGAAACCATTCAGAATAAAATATCAAATTTTTTAGCAATTCAATCAATATATACTGTGTATTGGCTTTTATATTTAATATAATATGTACATGATATATTTTTTTTATAAATAGGTATTAAACTATATTAAGGCAATTTGGGAAACCATAATTTATCTACCAGACAATACTATTATTATG
>NW_022698227.1:0-826 GCF_011630105.1 Anneissia japonica
AATGTGTAATGATGGTGAAAGAATAGGCCTATGAATTGTAATAAATAAAACCACGATGAAAATGCCTATATTTAGTTCCAAACACACGCGTGTGCCCTATATTAATATTAAAATAAGCCATGCTGTATTGTTTTCTATATGGGGGTGGGGGGTATCACACCAAGTCATAAATTACTAACCGGGAAAATTATTACCTTTGCTCCCCCCCCCCCGACCCAAGACCCCTGTTACGCGCCTGCTTATAAGTGGGGCCCCCCCACTTTGAAAAACGTTCCGCCGGCCCTGAATTAATTCAGAAGTTCAGTAGTTAAAAGATTAACTGTTAAATTCAGTTTCTGAAAGCTAAAAATATAGAGTGAATAATCCAGTTGTTGGTTTGTTGGTTGGCTGAAGTTTTCATTAAAGTTGATGTTTAGCTAAAACTTCCATTGAATTATGAAGTTCTTGGTTAGCTCTAACATTCATTGAAAAGTATGTGGTTGGTTGGTTTGGTTATGTACCCATTAAATAATACATTTTTTTTCACTGAAACACCCAATGAATAATACAGTTGATGGTTAGTACACAACCTGTTTGATGTTGCATGTGCTGCAAGGTGGTGTAGTACTCACCTTGTGTCACTGGTCTGTTGGACAATCACTTGCAGTTTATGCATACATAATTTAGACATGGTGATGAAATGAAACCTGTATAGAAACTGAATATAAATAATGTGTTATTATGTAGATAATAAAATATGAATAATAAATATATGATTGTTGAAGTATTCTGTTGATGTATTAACTGATCAATTTATTATTTGAATAATACAGTTATTGGTTATCTT
>NW_022698228.1:0-707 GCF_011630105.1 Anneissia japonica
ATATCATAAGATGACGATAATTTATAATCCCTATCTATCATTGTCAGCACAAAGGTTCCTTTTGTGTTTCATGTCCACATTGCTTTCATAATGCAGTAGTAGGCCTTTGTTCGTGGCTTTCCTGTGAACCCTTGTTTCAAGTGATGATGAGGAGGTTTTAGAGATAACCATTCCCAGAAAGTTGATGGAGTTATTGGATGCAATTTTCATGGGAAAGTTTATTGATGGATGCGTTTATTGATGGATCCCCGGGGGGGGGGGCTGAAAAATAGGAAAAACTAGGGGTTTCAAGCGCTTACTTAATCAATATTAGAGTTTTTATGTAGAAAATAAATATGCCTACAGAAATATTTTTCTCTCCGACAAAGTGTGGATTTTCTACTTGACCGGGGGGCGATTTTTTTTTCGTACGAAACATTTACATGAAACTCCACTCGGGCCGTCTCGACTGAATCGACCTGAAATTCTCATATTGCAGAATTCAGGACAAAAGGTCATCAACAACTTCTGATCTGATCTGAGAACGTCGCTGTCTAATTTTTAAAAATACATTGATGTTACCATGCTAATACTGATCGTTTAAAATGACATAATATTTGATTGAGCTGCACGAGTAAAAAAGTGTTATTTTAACTTGAGTTACATTGTGGCAATTTTTATTTTTTAGTTAGGTCTGGGCTTTGCATAATTACCTAGGCCTAACTACA
>NW_022698229.1:0-859 GCF_011630105.1 Anneissia japonica
TATTATTATTATTATTATTATTATTATTATTATTATTATTATTATTATTATTATTATTATTATTATTATTATTATTATTATTATTATTAATAATAATAATAATAATAATAGCAACAATTATTAGTGATAAATTCAAGGCAGTAATGAAAATGGTGCTCATATAGGCGATGTACTAAAGAAGTATTGTAAATTGATTTGATCTGCGCCGCATCCACAACAGTACACTGTAAATGCATTGTGCATTTCGATTGTGTCCTTGAGCAAGGCACCTTATCTACATTGCTTCTCTCCACCCAGGAGTATAAATGGGTACCTGGTGGGGTTGCCTGCTACTGCGACAATATGGCAGCAACACTTAAGCATGTGGACCCAATGACCAGGGAAAACAAATCGCTTTGTACCCTAAAGGAATTAGGCGCTTTATGAATTCTAAAATAACAAATAAAAAATAACAAAATGAAAATCAGATAAATTTCCCCCAAAATTTAGCTAATAAATATTTATCTTATACATACATAGAATGTAATCTTAAATATGTTCACTCAAATTGTAATAATAGCCGAGTTTTTGAGTGATAGGCCTACTAATGTGTAAATCAGTATCTCTCAAATCGTAATAGATTGTCGAGTTTTCGGATCGGAAGGCCAACCGAACCGATAAGAAATCGAAATTGACGGAAACTCGGTCCGAATTTGTGTTCCAATCAGATGCGAGTCCAGCTACTCATAGTATCATGATGGCATAAAATTACATCATAAAATTTCAATTATCAGATTCAGATTTAGATTATTCTTTATTGTCATAACGATATCATGAGATTTGTTTTCCTTGTTACATTAAAAAATAAAAAATACCACAA
>NW_022698230.1:0-653 GCF_011630105.1 Anneissia japonica
GGTTTAACAGTGGTCCTTGTACCATCACTACGGATCTCAGCCTCTTCCTGTTGTAACAACAACCAACAATATAAAGGTTAACCATTGGCCTTTTACTGTAGTATATATTTTTGTTTTATTTGAACCACTGATAAAAATAGGCTCCTAGCAAGAGCATGTGGATACTGCTTGACATGTTTTTTTTTATTTTTTTTTATTTTTTGGCTATTTTCAACTCATCCATATGCTTTCTGTGTTGCCAATTCACTAGAATAACAATCCCGGTCATGCCAGGGTCAATCTGGGTACTGAGCCGGGATCGAGATAGGTAGATTGAGATCAAGGTCACGCCAGGTGCGAGTCGATCCAGGTGCGGTCATATTATGAAAATCTCACCCTCTGTGAGTCAAGCCAGACTTGAGACTCTAGTGTGACCGTAGCCTTAATGTAACTAGGACAGGTCTTATCTAGCATGGCATCATATTTCGTAGACTTGCTTTTCGTTTCTATCTTTAGCTCATGACCCATTCTTACAAGTTCAACTGCCAGATGACAACAAAGCACAAAAAGCTTTCCATTCATTCAGATGTAGTGGTTCATCAACAGAATAAACAAAATTCATGATATAGCTTTTGTCAGTGGAAAGCTTAGTCTTATCAAGTTTTATGTAACAA
>NW_022698231.1:0-645 GCF_011630105.1 Anneissia japonica
ATAATCATAATAAATAATAATAATGCTGTAAAGGCAAATATACAACATGGTAGGCCCTAAATAACAATTAAAATGGTATCAGATGCCCTTAAGACGGAAGCAAATTGGCCGTAGATCGGGAGTTCTAAATGTGGAATTGTGGATTTTCTCCCCAAGAGATGGATGTTCTCCCTGTACACTCCCACTGCACTGGCTCCACCGCTGCTTCACGAATTGCCTTTTTCCAACTTGGGACCCCTGCAAATGTGTATCTTTGTTGTAATATAAATGCTAAGTTTTTATTATTTATTTGAGGTATATTTATTAAAAATTCAACATCAAAAACATACATAGCAGCCCACTTTGGTTACTACTGTATTTTTTGTCCAAACATGTTTAACCAATAAAATGCTTTTTTTACCATATCAAATGGCTGAAAGTTTATTTCTGGACTTGGGAAGATGTGTATAAGCGGACAGTAAAGGGAGGGGAAAATAAATCAATCGACTGGAGGAGGACATTTTGAGTTTAACTTTTATTTATTAGGGCCTATGTAAGCCAAAAATGGGATCGGACTTGTTTGGAATCGTTTGGTCACCGATAATTAATTAATTAATTAATTACGTTTCTTTTATTTAAATAAGCTGCTTCTCCATATCCGGAATA
>NW_022698232.1:0-1111 GCF_011630105.1 Anneissia japonica
GCTGAAATGCAGTCAATCCGTAAACGGAGCTCCGGTACCCCCATGAGTGTCCGTGAAAAGAGTTTTCCATGGTGACATTGGACCAACAAGATGGAATCAACCACAGTCATATTTCAACTTTGCGTAAGAGTCGTAAGAATCGTAAGAAACGTATGAAACGTAAGAAATTCTGATCCTTACGTCGACAGGAAACCAGGCTTAACCTTTGTTATGACCGTGTCATTACACCTTCATTATTTAGTTTATACTGAGAACCAGTAGCAATTGTCGGTCTAAACAATATCAGGTTTTCGCTTTTATTTCTAGAAAACTTTCATTGACAATCTCAAATTCATAGAGAGAAAATACCTTTTCAAGTTGTGTTGATGAGACTACATGTTCAGGTTCTATTTTATCAAAATAAAATAATTATTGTAAAGTGTTCTTAACGGGGACAGACCCCACTCCCAGCCCCATGTCATCATTCTTATTTACACCACTAGACAGTGAATCGTCCTTTGATGGGTAGGCCTATTGATACATTTTGAGTACTTATTTTTATCTGATTTCGTTGTATTCCTAAAATAAATAATTGGAGTAATTTATTATCATTTTGCATGGTCCATTAATTTATCGTAGTAGTAGCAGCGTTTGTTAGTAGCAACAGATAGCAGCAGCAGCGGCGGCAGCAGTAGTAATTAGGAACCAACGCTACATATAGCCTTTAGTTATGTTTCCGCCCTCACAGGAATATGCACTTTGCAGACTAACAAACTTTATGGGTGGGTGGGTAATTCTACTTGTTTATGGAAATGAAAATTGGATTGTTTTAATTTTAATTATTTTGCTCATAATTATATCCTAGTGTGTGAAATTCAAAAAGAAGATGTAAGCCTATGAATATGTGCTACCAAAATAATTTCGTTCAATATTGAGTGGATAGAAAATTTGAATTACAAAATGTTATCGTTAAATTGCAACATTGCTAAAGGCGCATATAGGCTTACGATCGATTAATGTTGTTTTTTCAATTGTGATTATGGATGTATCTATGTGTATATAAAAATTAAAAGGTACTGAAACACTGGAAAACAACAATGACGTGGGAAGTATGATACATATATTTCTAATG
>NW_022698233.1:0-1056 GCF_011630105.1 Anneissia japonica
CATTACTGATTCAGAGCCTCCTGAGCTGCAACCGTTACACATCACTAGGCCTGGCATAAAGAGCCTTCGTTATAAGCTTGAGTTGAAGGTCTCAGGTCCAGACAATCTACCCAATCGCATCCTGAAAGAATACTCAGAACAAATTGCTCCAATCCTTCATTCAGAGTTTAGAAACAGGTACATTACCTAATGATTGGCTTTCAGTATTCATTAACCCCACTATTTAAGAAGGGTGACAGATCTTCACCTAGCAACTACAGACCAGTGTCCATGACTTCGACTTGTTGCAAGCTACTGGGACATGTTACCTTTAAACATTTAATAGAACACTGTGATACTCACAACATCCTGACCAATTCACAACACCATTCCTGCGAAACACAGTTAATTGAAACTGTTGATAATATTACTTGCAACATAGATAGCGGGATTCATGTGGATGTTGCTGTGCTCGACTTTCGTAAAGAATTTGACACCGTGCCACATCATCGTCTCCTTAAATTATTACATATGGGTATCAAGGGACCCATCTTTGAGTGGATCAAATCCTGTCTAACCCTCAGAACACAATCAGTTGTTGTGGAGAGTATCGCATCAACACATGTCAGAGTCAAATCTGGCTTACCAAAGGGCACTGTACTGGGACCACTTCTCTTTTTGTTACTGGATTGTATCTTATCTGAAATAAGATTGTTTGCCAATGTGATCGCCAAGTCCTTTAGGATGACTTGTTGAAATTGGAATCATGGCAAAACAGGTGGTTGCTCAACTTTAACACTAAGAAATGCAATATTATAAGAATGACAACTTCTATGGTGCCCCAAAAGAAATGTGTACCACAAAACACATTTTCTGAATGCCAAACCTATAACAAATGCGTGTTAAAACAAGCATTTTTAGAACGCATTCCTAACTGTGTTTTTGTTTTTTTGCCTGTTTCTGCTGGGGAAAAATACACATGTTTTTTGATAACCATTTAAAAACATGTGTTTTAAAAGTGGTACTGTCATTTCTTTTATATTGTTCTATAGCAGACTAACATGGCTACATATTTTT
>NW_022698234.1:0-928 GCF_011630105.1 Anneissia japonica
CCGAGGCAGGCTGACCCACAACAACTATCTTTGGATCTGGAAGCTTTCTTCCGACGTTTAAGATACCGTGAATTTTTCGCCGATTCCGACGGCAACACCACGGATAACACGGGCAATGTTAACAAATTCAAACCAATAAGTACCTGGAATCCTCCTAAGAATCGTTGCCCAGCTTTAGAAACTTTCATTCAGGCATTGAGGAGGACGTTAAAAACCACGCTCCTAGTCCAGATTTCCGCGAAAATCTCACAAAAAATGAGAGGCAGGCCATTGCCAATTTGCGTCAGCGTGATGACATTATCATCAAACCAGCTGATAAAGGCTCTGCCACTGTCGTAATGGACATTAAATTCTATGAAGAGGAGTCCTTAAGACAACTAAACAATCCTCTTCACTATCGGAGGCTCACAGAGGACCCCACTCCAGAAATTTCTAAGGAAGTGGAAAAATCTGTATTTAAGATGGTTAAAAAAGGTTCCATCGATCCCAAAATTGGACCCCATCTCATCCAGGTCGATCCGGCACCAGGACGTTTCTATGTCCTACCCAAAATCCACAAAGCAGGCCATCCTGGCAGACCGATCATTTCGGGCAACGATACTGCTACTGAAAAAATCTCTGAATATGTGGATGATTTATTGAGACCATATGTTGTTGCTCTCCCCTCGTACATTAAGGACTCCACGGACTTTATCCGCAAAATTAACCAAATTTCAAATTTACCTAATACTGTTCTGGCTACACTTTATGTTTCGTCATTATATACTAATATCCCTCATGAAGAAGGTGTTAATGCGTGCATTTCAAATTACAAACAAATTCGGGGTAAAACCCCATCTAAATCTACGTGAACTTATGCTGATCCTGACCAATAATAACTTTGTTTTCGGCGACGGTCATTACCTACAAATTCATGGCACAGCGATGG
>NW_022698235.1:0-853 GCF_011630105.1 Anneissia japonica
GTTTTAAGCAATTCAATGGCATTAATACTGCGATGATTCATATGTTTCGCTGTATCTATTTGAAAAAAATGAATTGGATTTCATTAGGTTTGTGTAAAGTTAATAATAATGTTTTAAGATTCATATATTTCGTTTTATCAATTTGAAACAAACAAATTTATATGTTGATAATCAAACCAAAGGATTTTATTATTTTCATATTACAGTGTCGATGCATTGAAAAACAGGAAGAAGAAGAATGTTGATATATACTGCCAAATCAGTGGATTTTAATTATATTTTTCGTAATATGTTTAGTGGAGTGCCTTAGCGCCAGGATTGTTACACGGATGACAAAAGTGCCAAATTGGGTACAGATATTAGTATGAGCATAAAGTTTTGAAAAATCTCTGGAGCAAAATAAAATCTTATATTTGGGGTAAAAAATCACATTTTTGGGAAAAAATATGGTTTTCAATATTTTGGTAATTTTGACTATTGTAGTGAAAGACAACCTACCTGTACAAATAGGTTTAAATAAATATGATCATTATGTTGTCTGAAATAAGTAAATAAATGTGAAAAAATATTTTTTAAAATAAAAGATTTTTTCAACTAAAAAGTCACTTTTGTAACAATCTAGATTTTAACCTTGTGTATACTAATAATTGGATTACCAGGATGACAAAAGTGCCACATTTAGTACAGATATTATTATTATTAGTAGTATACAATTTTGAAAAATCTCTGGAGCCTAACAAAAATTAAATTTTTGGGGTAAAATATTGAATTTTTGGGAAAAAATATGGTTTTTAATATTTCGGTATTTTTGACTATTATAGTATAAAGATCTACTTGTGTAAACAAAAGTAGT
>NW_022698236.1:0-1027 GCF_011630105.1 Anneissia japonica
CGCAAACTTTCCGCCAGATTGGCGCGCACGATCCGATGGCGGATGGCACGTTCTGGAGATCACGATAAATTAGAGATTAGGGACAATAAAAAATAAATATCCGAGCAAAAAAAAAACAAATGTATTCTATATATTTTTTTTGTATTAATTGGTGTACCCACGCAAATGGAAAACACACTATGGACTCATAATTCACATTTAATATTTTTTTTATTGATATCCTTTCATCTTCAAACATTTAAACTATTCATAACTTGATCGTAAGTTGGAGGTGCTTCGAATCCGGAGATGCGGACCACGACCCGAGTGGGACGATCGGAGGTAATTTCACTCCAGTCCTTCTCAACTTTCTTCCACAGGCTCGCGATCCAGTACAGCCACCACCCGTTCACGGAGTTGAGACACACGAAAAGGCACCAGAAGACGCCGATGCTGAACTCGCACAGCTGACTCGACGTGGATTTCCCGTGGAAGATCGACGACTCAGAAACAAGAAACGCCGGAAGTACCAGGTTGAAAACTATCGTGAAGAGAAAGTGGAGGTTGACGACCGTTCGAAAAGATCTTTTCCTCGGCCTCTCTTGGTCCCAGAACTTGCTCATGACCATCAAAATTCTCCACGTGGCTCTGCTCCCCTGGGCGCACATCGTCACCACGGACATCGTGTGCTCCTCTTCGACGAATATCGATATCAGCAGAGAGAAGATGGCGACGACGTCGTACAAGCATTCTTCCCACGACTCTACGAATTTGAACGAGAAGACACCCAGGGCCACTGCGAACATGACCTGCACGTCCAATCGTTTCACCAGACTGCCGTCGTACATCACACCCGACTTAAAAACCACCATCACCGCCACGACCTGTAAAAATATGCTTGAGTAACATTGGATGAATCTGTCCGGAAAGGAGACAAAAGAAAAAAAAAATGAATTTTCAAGGACACGAAAAATAAAGCAATTAACGTTTAAAAGAAAAACAACAAAAATTGACACTCACGTTCTGCACACGAGAAGTTTGTTTCGAC
>NW_022698237.1:0-1792 GCF_011630105.1 Anneissia japonica
TAATATCAGCAATTCAATAAGCCATTTCGTAGTCTCAACTGCGCATGCCCATATCAAGGTCAATCGACATTAATTCGGGCATGCGCAGTTCAGACTATGAAATGACGTATTATTTTGGTTTTAAGTTTAACTGAACACATACCTTAATGATCTACCTTATAATATTATACACACACAAACCACACACATATCCACAGACACCGTTACGGGGAGGTGTTGATTATCTCGAACTTAAAAAATAGTCGAAAATCGACTAGCAATATGTTTATGCAACTTTGTCGCAAAGAATAAAACAGTTTGTTAAAATCGTTGGAATGTTTCAATGCTAAATAGGTCATTCTTTGCAAATCATCCCATTGACCAGAATTGACACTTTTATTTTAATTTAACTGATGCCTTGGTAACACCCACACGTACTCTCAACAACGAGTATTGTAAGTAAGAACAAGCAAATGTCATTTAAGAATTATCGGTTATTTTAAAAAGAAAACATGTTTAAATATAAAATAAACATGCATATTTTAAGGTTAAACATTTATCTCTAAAAATAAGTATTCATTACGTTAATACTAAATTTTATAAACAAGCAAAAAAAGAGGATTGTAAATCATTTTTTATTGTATACAACAAATCGTAGTACCCCTACTTGTGAATGGAATCGCCCGAGTAATTTCATTGGTTACTGCTCTGTTGGAGTGCTACGATAATAATGAATAACATTCGATGTATGTTACTCCATAAAGTACGCTCATGGGGAGTGAGGAGTATAGCCTAGGCACCTCTCTCTCCTACACCATTTAACTGTTGTGGCAAACAGATGTAGTTTAGGCTTTGCAGATGATCTTTATTGATGTCTATTGGTGGTTCAGTAGGTCATGATGGCTCTGGTGTGTAGACAACGTGTTTGCTAGCCGTATAATTAATAGTACTACCAGCTACGTTAATCTATCACAAGTTTAATCTCGGCGGTCTGTGGATAGGCGGTATATATTATTATATATATATACCAGGTGAAATATTTACGGATTAACTGCACAATGACTCTGAATTTTGACACAAGTATTCGAGGTAGAAGCCCAGCTCATAGCGGTAGAAATGTCCTTATCCATGTCCAGAAGACTACAGGCGGAAAATTTTCATTACATGTTCCGTTACAAACGACAGTCGATGAGCTCAAGGCAAGCATTGCTCGAAAGTTAAGAATCACGAAGGAGAGGCTGTCATTGTTATACAAAGAAACGTAAGTACAATTGATATTCCCAGTTAATAAATAGCTCAGTATCTTCTGCAAGTATTTAAAACCCTGCACCTTTGCAGGGTGGTCACTGGTACTAAAGGAACATTCGAAACGCCGTTTCGTAAGCACTCACCCGTTTCGTAAGCATACACTAAACTAGGCCAGTCTTCTTAGTTTGTTAGCCAAGGCCTAGGCTATTGCAGTGTGCATTCATTTGACAGAATGCCATTCAGCAGACAAGGTCAGGGCTAGAATGGCAGGATGTTATCAGTTTCTAGCATTCGTTCATCAGTGCATTTGTATATGTTTCTCTTTCTTATCTTTATTACTGAAACGTGCACTTACATTCCGGAGAGATTCGATCGATGTGCACACACACACCAACGGTGACCTTGCTCGCATTAATGTAAACAAACGCCCTCTCGAGCTGCTTTGTGTATCTTCTAATGTTGCCGCCTAGGCTTTGTTCACTTCTCAGTTTTCATCTTGAATTCTGATGAATAAAGACTGGGGGTGTGCTTGTCTAGTCATGCGGTCACCGTTTAAGATCCCGAA
>NW_022698238.1:0-616 GCF_011630105.1 Anneissia japonica
GTGCGTCCCGTTTGAGGAGATGACGTTTGTATCATATTGCTTTCTTATCGATCTAATTCTTTATTACCCAATATGGTTTCTCGAATCCAAGTATTGCTTTGTACGTTTCATAATAGAAACCAGATAAAAAAAGTACAATACTCCCGAGTATTAATGCACGCCATCGTGTTAGGATTCCAACAGGAAACCAAATAAAATTATTGGGCTTATTACTATTAATAATTATTTGGATATTATTTTTTTTTATCTTCGACCTTAATATCTTGAACTTGTCCCTCGCTATGCTCCCTCTAGCCTGGGTTCCAGGCCCTAATTTTGGTTTATTTACTTTTTTGCACTTAATGCGCGCCATACCAAATGTAATTGGCGTCCCATACTCGATTTCTTTTTTTTCGAATTAGGGCCTGGGCAAACGATTCATGCGTGCAATTTCCCACATCAAATTCGATGTGGGATATCGTATGCATGACTGATTTTCTACATCACGTGATTGGCTTACTTCATGCATATTTAAGATTTGTAAATTAGTTTTAACTTGAGTTGAAAGAGCAGAGATGAGAAATAAGGAACTGGAACTAGGCCGGAAACGCGATGGATGAGAAAGTTGTAAAAAGTA
>NW_022698239.1:0-1104 GCF_011630105.1 Anneissia japonica
CAGTACCTTACGGGTTCAAATCAGCACCTAACAGGTTTACATGAGCCCCTCGCCTGGTTGAAATTAGCACCTCGGCAGGGCCGCAGGTTCGCATGATTGGTTTAAATCCACCTTAGCAGGTTCACATGGGCACCTCAGCAAGTTCACATGAGCACCTTAGCAGGTAGGAAGAACAGTTAAATTTTGTCGTGTGCGGCAGGCTTTAAAAAATGCACGCGCGTACGACGAATGACAGTTAGGCGCGTGTAATAATGTGTGCGGGCAGGCTTTTTTCCCCGCCGGCGGCTGAATGAAATCAGACAGTTGACGACGCACCCTCTGTTCATGCACATGTCTTGTCTAACCTCATTACTGTTTGTCTGGTTGTTGACGTCTTTCCATAAAAAAAAAAAACATTATATTGGTCGGTTGTTCTTCTTTTCATCAGTCATTTGGCCATAACAAACTTCGTAAGTAAGTAGACCAAACCTAGCCTACCTAGGCCTATGCAGTATGCTACCTAACTAGGTTAGGCCTATAGCCTAGGGGCCTATCAGATAGGCCTAGATAGACCCCCAGGCACCCGCCCGTAGCCCAGGCCCTAGCCTAGGCTAGGCTTACATTAAGCAAAATTAAATAAATCCGTTAAGGCCAGTCTAGACCATAATAGGAATTCATAATGTAAATAATGGTATAGGCCTAAGGCCTATCTACTTCATCCCAATCACCTTATTTTCAGGTAAAAATCATATACTGGCACAAATACGGCACAGAACTGAATCTTTAATGTGGCACTGTCCTTAGAAAATTGTAAAATCATAAAAAATCGAATTAAAAAATTACTGTACTATGTACACATAATGTAATCGCCTTAAAGCTATGAAACATATATCGTAAACCACAATAGTTAATATAATACTGTATAACAATATTAAATACAATAAACAATAAAATTGCTAAAAGCAAATGTAAGAATTCTCATACTCAAATGGTTGTAAATGTTTGAATATTGAGTTTTTGTATGTGTGTGTCATGGTAAATGTTTTTTCCGATTGTCGATGTGACAGTGCATCTTTGAATTTTTGAAATGATATTTTCCCTATTTGGCATCTTAGGAAAATACGT
>NW_022698240.1:0-939 GCF_011630105.1 Anneissia japonica
CTTACAAAGAAAGAAAAAAAAAATCAGTCTCCACCGGGACTTCAACCGGGACCATACAAGGCAAATGTCATAGGCCTACCACTTGACGAAGGCATTGTGGTGATTCGAGCTCTGGGTGGAATCTGAGTTCCTTTTATTCTTTTAAAGTGTCTGATGTCACGATTTTGATATAGAAATAATATCGCAAATGACTATTGACTGCCAGAGATACACCTCTTCCAATTATTTTTTTTTTGGCATGCTGGATCGCGAATGAGATACTTTTTAATCTGTGGCCATTCAATAACACCGTCTATGTTCAATATATTTTTCAGGAATGGAATATTGAAACAGAACACCAGGAACGAGCAATGTTTATTATAGACTGTATATTCCGTGGCGGGTTTCTGGACTACAAAATATGCAATAAAATATAGTAAAGTAAGAGATGGAATATTGTATGTTATATACATTGAATATGATATCTTGAATTCACTATATTGTGATATTACCTTCTCCTATGTATATAACCTAATACTTGCATTACATCACCTAAATAAATTGTATTTTAAAATTACATTTTTCTAACATATTAGATTATACTTGCATCACATAACCTAAACATATTATATGTTTGATTTAAAGAACGCATGCTCTCAAAGACAGTATCTCCAGAAAATATAACTTAAAAACATTCACTTTGGTGTATTTACTTTACCTACTTCAACGCAGTGAGTCCACAACCACCTGATCCCCATCATGGTTGGGGCTGAGGTGGGTAAGAAAATTTGAGGAAATAGTACCTTTAGATGGCCGCAAATGACACTTTTATATAGTAAAATTCATCATCATCACACCATCATGTCTAGATGTAGTGCCAGCAAATTTCTTTTAATTTTTAATCATGAATTTTTGGGCAACCACAGAGATCTAATTATTATAAATGATGTACCAATAAAA
>NW_022698241.1:0-1010 GCF_011630105.1 Anneissia japonica
CGAATTAATTTATCAACATATCCATCCACCAAGGAGGAACAGCTATTTAAGTGTCTTTAGATTTTGATTTTGATTTGAAAGCTATAACAACGTATTTAAATCTACAAAATAAGCAGTTCAGAAATTGTTGTGGTACTGTATATTTTTTAATTTGTTTTTAGCTAAAAATCCAGAAAGCGTCGACGTCAATACATTGTAACGTTATTGCAGTTTCTTAGGGTTCGTTCGCAATTATCAACATTTTCACAAGTGTACAAACAACTATAGGAGGGAGGGGGTATCAAGTTGTACACTCTTACATACATGAATATGTTGAATCAAAATAACATGCAATACAGTATTTAACATAGGCCTAATAGATTTTTAAGACTACTTCGAATACAACCGTGGACAGAATATCGCTTATATTATTTATTTAACCATGACAGAACATTAGTTGACTTCACAAACAAATGGAAAATGGTTTTGCAAAATCAACATTTTATTATGCACACTTTCGAAAATGGAAGGAGGAGGGAGGGGGTACCGGAAAAGAGTACTGTTTGTACACTTACGAAAATATCGTGATTGTCTCGAACGAGAATGATATTTATTTTTTTTCATTACTGCAGAAATTTCATTTTAGTCCCACTCCTACATTTTTGAAATAAAAAAAAATAGGGGACACAAAAATTGCATTCAAACTTTGATTTCAGAGTGCCATTTTTGTACCCCATGAATGTTGGGGCTGAGTTATTCTGCGCGCTATCTCTAATATTTCCACCGTGGCCACCTCTATTTTTCAATTTCTGGGTCCGCTGCTAATCTCTAAAAAGTTTACAGTACAGTATTTTATATTGTGTATCTAGCCACAACTGAAAGATCTTTATTTTATGCAGTTGAAATTCAACAAAAGAGGATGTTTCAAGCTCTTCAGTATCAGTGAGAGTTATTGTGACAGCAGGACGTGTCAACCAGATTACCACCACGTGTTCAGAGGGTAATCCATCTCCAAACATTGATGTTGTGGA
>NW_022698242.1:0-658 GCF_011630105.1 Anneissia japonica
TTTTTTGTTGCACAAGGGAGGGGTCAGGACCCATGATCCCCTCCTCCCAGATCCGCCAATGTGAACTGCGAGAAAATGTAACTCGGTCGGGTACTGGATAAATATTCTCTTTCCCATCCTTCTCCTTCTTCCCTCCTTATTTTTTTGCATTTCCGATCATACAAAATTCTCCAGACATTATATATTTTTCGCCAAAAAGTGGGGGGCCCGGGCCCCCCGGCCCCCGCTTCCGCCGCCCATGATAGAATTCAATTTTTGATAGAAACCATTTTATCGGAGGTCATTATGGCAGCCATCTTAGATTTCAAAATGGCCACCTTATAAAACCTTATTATCCACGGTATTATTTCCTCTTCTAACATGGAATTATGATTATAGTGTCTAAATGGCCAAGGAATACTAGCATGCCATTTTTGAACTGGTAAGATTCTTCATTTAAGGTAATTATAACTTAAGGTCATTCAAGGTCATTCCATGTCATTGCAGGTCAAATATTGTATGGCATCTTAATCATTACCTAACTGCCCGGGTTTTTACATCTGAAGCATACTGAAGCTCTTGAAATTCATTTTTTACTAGAAACTACAGTACTAAATTCAGGGTAATTTTGGCAGCCATCTTTAATCTCAAAATGGCTGCCTTGCAAAAACTATATTTA
>NW_022698243.1:0-606 GCF_011630105.1 Anneissia japonica
TAGCAACACGATCATTAGCGTGGTTCTGACAACTGGGCATTTTGCTGTGCGCCACCTATTTTCAACTCTACAGAAACGCAACCGTTTCTACACTCCCCCACAAATGAGTATATCTCATTTCTCCAGTTAAACTCGTTTTTTTTTTTTTATTATTATTTTTATTTTATTTCATTTATTTTTTACCAACTTTAACAACTTTAGAACAATTTAACCTATGCAATGAACTACTTCTTTATTTTACTACTTCTTTATTATACAGAAGCAGTAACCTTGACAAGAATATAACCCTCAATTTACTCCCACTGTTCTAACTTTATGAGCTTTACCACAGGACGTTTGTATATTTTGTCATTTACTCACACTCTTACCCTGTTATCAACACTTGGGTACTCTTTCACTATTTTCCCGACTTGCCAGTCACCTCTTGGCAACTGGTTGTTAATCACTAAAACTGTATCACCCCTTTTTAGATTTTCACACTCCCTTTGCCATTTACTCCTAATTTGCAAACTAGGCAGATACTCTGAGGTGAACTTCTTCAAGAACAAGTCCGCTATGACCTGGCTATGCTTCCATTGCCTTCTGCTTCTTACTTCCTCTC
This sequence comes from Anneissia japonica, assembly GCF_011630105.1. Lineage (NCBI taxonomy): Eukaryota > Metazoa > Echinodermata > Crinoidea > Comatulida > Comatulidae > Anneissia > Anneissia japonica. The sequence goes on from NW_022698243.1 coordinate 602, forward strand.
TTGGG
>NW_022698244.1:0-1232 GCF_011630105.1 Anneissia japonica
AAAGAAAAGCGTGATAAACAAAAATAGAAGTGAAATTGGACAGTTTGTCAATGAGTCTTGCGTATAGTACACAGCATTAAGTGATGGATTTCAATTAGCAGATGATAACATTTCAACACTATACAAATGTAACATTAGCAACAAAGTTATGTCAATTGAAAGTGTGGCCACTAAATGCAACCACTTCTATTGCAAATTGTGCTTAACCCAAGCTTTCAAAGCAATTGGGCGCCAAACAGTACATTGCATGTGTAATGCTAATCTCAATGCACAAGACATAAATGACATACCACCACTTGTAGTAAATGCATTAATAAACGTCCAATTAAAGTGCAATACATGTACAGCAAATCTTAAGCTACATGAAACAAACAACATAATTGCATGACCATCAGAGAAAGAGCTTTCCTTTCTATCAAAAATGCAGTGAAGGAGATAGAAAATACTGCATCCAAAAGCGACGTTTGCCCCCCTGAACTAACAGGACTTGCACACAGTGTTGTGCACAAAGATTTGAACAATATAATGGCAATAAAGACCAAAGGAAAAGTAAGTATTTGGTTTAAAGTTACATAAAATTTACCTGCAATACTACAGTAATTAAAAGTGAAATGAAATTTTAAAAAGGAAAGATATTTTTAAAAATTTAATTTCAGTTACAGTACTGCAGTATTTGTTATTTCAACAATAAGTTTAAATTAGAAAGTGTATCATCAGTAGTGTAGTACTGTTATTACTTTAGCCACTGGAGGTAGTAGCCAAGTCAAAAAAAACCAACAGTCATAGTAAACCAGGAGAAAATTCAGACAATGGATGCCAAAAGGTGCCTGGCAATTATGAACGCGTGCCGCATCAACTGGAATCAGCAGCGTAATGTAAGGAGGTTTGTCGTACTGTGTAGTTGTTTTCATTAAGTGTTGACATAATATAAACTTTACAAGCATTAAACGTTAATCGATTTTAAATTTCTTCCTTTTTATTACAGATTTTGTCCAGGAATTTTGGCCTCAGAAAAAAAAGATGAGGGCCTGCCAAGATGATATTATCTCTGACTAACTTGTTAAGTCAAAAGAGTACATGTTCATTAAGAAAGAGGGGGCAAACTCTATTGGAGGTCTCCTGCTGGAAGAAGTGCCAGTTGTTAGAATGAGAAACATAAAGAAACTCATTTTCGAATACCTTGACAAATACGACAAGTATGTTGAGTTTCATGTTATTTGCAAGAAAAAGTG
>NW_022698245.1:0-791 GCF_011630105.1 Anneissia japonica
AACGTCATGACGATTGCACATAATAGAGTGCTTGCACCTAATCGAAGATACTAACGGCGTTCCATAGGTCTGTATGTGATGTGATGTTATCTATTTATGGCGTCGTATAAACAACGCGCGTATAAACAAAGGGAAGGGAGAGCATTACAAAGACCGAGGTTAGGACCACCAGATGTTTATCCACAAGATCCAAAGCAGAAAGAAGTAAATCACTTGTTTTTCCTTTTTTTAAATTTAATATATTTGATCTGTTTGATAGCTTTAATGCCATTTTAATAGTCTAAAAATTGATGGCTTATATATAGATACAGAACATCAGCATGGCTAGTCTAGGCCTAGAATGCTACAGTAGGCCAGGGCTTACGCCTAGGTGATCAATCGGTAGCCGATCATTTCGGTCGCGCTTCGTTTCGGTCGGGCCTCATTTCGGTCGCGGTTTATTTCGAACAAATATATGGAGCGCCGAAGGAGTTGCGAAAACGCAAAATTTAATATGCCTAGGCCTTACATACTGTAATTATAATTATTTCGTCAATCGGTTTATCATAGGCCTAAGTATTTTTTTTTTTTATTTCCGTTTTGCTATCTTTCTACTAACATATTTTCTTTCTTTCATTTACGGTTATATATTCATGATTGAAACATGATCTTATTATTGAAACAATGGAGTTTAGTATGTGCTTCATGCTATTCTTTTTGTTGCATTTTCATATATTATAATTTAATAGTTATGGTCAATTTTTGATTTTAATTGAATGAATTGAATGTTGTTACCATCTGAAATCTATTTC
>NW_022698246.1:0-921 GCF_011630105.1 Anneissia japonica
AGTTTGAAACAAAGTGCAGTTTGAGTACTGGACATTGAGGATGAAATTGGCATGATTAGTATTTATTTGCAGGATTCCACTGAGAAGTAATCTAACTCATATTTGTTGTAAGAAAATTGCTGGTAAGGAGGCAGGTCTAGGTGCGCAAAAACATCATAAGGCCAAGGTTACTGCATAATAATATATAACCATCTATGTTGAAATATTGGAGAAAAAACCTTAAATTAAATTAGGCCAAATAAAAAAAATACTTGTTTGGCATCACCTCTTTAAAATTTAATACTTATGTTGGGAGGTGATTTTTTATTAAAAAGTAATATATAGTTTCAATAAACCTTGTTAGATCAGATGCTACCTTAGCAGTGCCATGCCTAGGCACAACCTACATACCCACTCAGTAGCGGATCCAGAAATTTGAAATATAGGGGGCCCAGGGAGGGACCAATCCACATGTTGTGGGTCTGTACACATCAGCCCCACCACGGTTTTTAAAGAAAATTTATTATTATTGCACATCTAGATGATTGGAAATGGCACTCTCAGCACTTTCAAAATATATTTAAATATATTTTATTATTATTATTATTATTATTATTATTATTATTATTATTATTATTATTATTAATAGTTTTATTATTACTAATATAATTATTATTAATATCAATATTTTATCCTTGTATCCCTGTATAATTTTCCTTTTTTCCCAAATTTTTTTTTATTTTGAAAACTTTAGGTGGAGAACAGGCCAGCTGGGCTCGCCCCTAAATCCACCACTGTTCCAAAAAATAAATTTTTTTAGTTTTAATCATAAAACACATATGTGTTTTACAACCATAATTAATGCATAGAGTAATCCATGAACTAAAAAAATGAAAATGAATTAATGAAAATATGAATGAATAAATGAATGAATAAAAATGA
>NW_022698247.1:0-727 GCF_011630105.1 Anneissia japonica
TCCACCATCTTAATTAGCCCAAAATAGGATATTTTATGTCAAAATTTTAAAGTGCTATAAAAAAAATTGCCCAAGCTCTAAGAAAGGGGATTTTTTTTCTGAGATACTATATGATATACTGATTCAGAAAAACCAAAAATAAATTTTCCTTTACTTTTTTCCCGCTAATTTCCTACTGCACCCAGGCTATGCCTATACATGTCATTGCATTNNNNCATTTGCATTAATATTTTTTTGAAGCGTGGTTCCAATATTTTAAGCATGGCGATAATTTGCCTTTTTAATGTTTTTATTTAAATTATGTTGTTCCTGTGAGTATCCTACGTGAAAAGATATTTTTACCTGCCCTTAAAGATCCTAGTTAACCGTTTTTCATATTATTAATTTATTTACATATATTCTTGTTATAATAATCATTTACTATAAATATTGTTTAACATTTACGGAAATAAATGTTGTTTAATGAATGAATAATTATTCAAATCTAGTTGAACTTGACTAAAAACAACTAGTCATCAGTTATTATTTTTAATGGTGTCTACCACATATTTCTTCTTCAATTATATACAGATACTAAATAAAAGCTATAAAAGTATATTTATGCAGTTTGTTTTCAACGTAGTACTATGAGATTGTTTTGAAAGCTTAATGCAGTCACTATAACAATATTCGAATTTCACAAATTTCGACTTCTGGAGGAATTCAAAATCCACCCACTCCTGTGTTG
>NW_022698248.1:0-1872 GCF_011630105.1 Anneissia japonica
TTAATGAACCCCTGTTCGCATTTTTTTAAACCATCACTGGCATATGCAACACTTGACAAAACTTGAATGCAATTAATTTTTTTTTTTGGACTTTCAGACGCATTGACCAAACATCTCGCTGTGGAGTGGGGACATCAAGGTATTCGTGTAGTTTCCCTCTCCCCTGGACCAGTAGAGAAAACGGAGGGCATCCGAAGACTAGGTAACTAAAATTATTCAATCAATCCTTAATGTTTTATTCTACACATCCGGGGGAAAACCAATAGTAATGTACGTTTTTAACCAATACAAAGTTTAACATTACCCATTACTCTATGTACCTTTACAACAGGACATGTTTGTATCTCAATAAAACCCCTTTTAGAAAAATGCTAATAAAGTAATGACTTGGCACATATTCTAGTTAGCATAGAAGTATCTCCAGTTCTAGGAAACTCAGATATGATCTTTAAATTAACAAATCATACCATTATTTTTAGATGAGATCCGAGGTCTGAGTTTTCTAGACACCCCCATTTTACCTATTTCTAAACTTTGAATTTGTGGATATTTTTGGAAATAAAGATTTGTATTTCTAAAAATTTTTTCAGGTGGAGAGCTCCAGGAGTCTAGTGCAAGTTCAATTCCCCTTCAGCGATATGGTACCAAAAAGGAGATCGCTGAAGGCGTTCTGTACCTAGCTAGCCCTGCTGCAGCCTACGTTACAGGAACAGTGTTTGTAATGGATGGTGGATCCTGGCTTACCAGTGTCAATGATTTTAGTTTGGCAAAACCCTTGCTACACCTTATGTCAAAGATGTAAGTTTTCCATGGAGAACCTAGAGGTGTCGCAAGCTGAAAAAGAATCCTGTCCTGTGCCTCTGTCCCAATGATTGCAAGTCGATAATCCTCAAATTTCCTGTACGATTAAAACTTGTAATGGTACTGGGTTTGGTCTACAGGAGTTCATGCTTCGAACAGATCATTCTATTCAAAATATTACTGGTAATTACTTTCTTCTCATCAATAAATTAAATTATTAATTTAGATGTGGATCAATCAATCAATAGAAATTTGTAAAGCGATAGTATCCACAGCAGATGCAATCTTCAGTGGCTCTTATGACGTTGGCATTACTCAAAGTGCAGATGGTAAATTGAACTTATGAAATTGTAAAAGAAAAAAATCTATTTACACTACGTTTCTGTATCAATTACTTAGTAGGCGATCGAAAAAAGTTAATACTTTTAACCTTTTCTTAAAAAGAAAAAAACACTTGAAGGTAAACAAATGTCAGTGGGTAAGGCATTCCATAATAATGTATAGGGGCAGCACATGAAAATGAATGTTTTCCAAAATTGTTCATTTTCAATTTGCTTTGTTCAAGAAGCTGCTTACTAGATGATCTGAGTCAAGTCAAGTTGTGGATTAATCATTAATTTAATTATCTTTTTTTTTTAGATCTATTATGTTTCAAATATATAACTAGTAAATGTAAGTTTTATATGATTGTCTTAAGCACAAAGAAAAATAGTATAGATTACTCTAATTATAATACTGTAATGTTTTTTTTGTTTTATTACAAGATGTGTATGTAATTTTATATCTATATAAAATAATATACTATGTATATTATATATTGTTTAATTTGTAATATTTAAATTTAAGTGCCAATGTTTTTTCAAAAATGTTTGTTTATTTTCTTACATCTATTTTAGTTTCACAAAAATAATACAATACAGTTATGTCTTAATGCAACTACTTTGAAAATTGTCTCAAATGATATAAATTTTGGATCATAAAAATATACTGTAATATAAGAATATAGAATACTGTACATTATTTTTCATTGCCCAGTACTGATGATGATTATGATAATAAAACAAATGAGTA
>NW_022698249.1:0-1545 GCF_011630105.1 Anneissia japonica
ATATATTTAATCAGCTACCAGAGGGTCTTGGGGACGCACGCCTCCCCCAGATAAAAAAGCGAACCCTCACAGACGCTCCCACTACAGATTTGCATAAAAATTACGCTCAATAAATCATCTTATTTTAGCAACTAAATATCCTTCACTTAATCATTGTGTACCCCAATTAACCTTTGCCCCCTCTAGCAAATATCCAATGTTGATACGTCACTGTTGGAAAAGAGGGGAGCTCTCGTAATTTGTGCTTACATAATCATCAATCATTAAATCTCAGATAATCTATCGTGTAAATGGGGAATTAACTCGCAGTGGACAAGCAATCTATTTTAACAGCAGACAACAACACGTATGATTCTCAATTTGCAAACTATTGCATTTATTGCTGGAACTTTTCTTTTTATTTCCAAATACCGGTATACTATATAAAACACCTGCCATCAGTGTAAACGATTATAATAACATATACAATTATACATTTAAAACATGCCCGTAAGCAGGTGGAGGGGGTGCTGGCAAACCCCTTTCGCTCTTCAGCAAATCGTCCTACCATAACAGACCAAACACAAGTTATAGACCGCTTTCATCAAATTAAATCTATTTTAAACCGCAATACGTACCGTACCATATATTTACGTTGTAGGCCTATTTAAACATACAAGTCCAAGGGCCTTTTGAACCATGCTCAGAAACCACCCCCACACTTCAGTAGACGCTGGCTACGGGCCTGTAACAATAATAGATTAATCATCTATATGATGAAGAACCGATATGATCAGATTGAAAAGTCGCAAGTAAGTCTATATACTTATTTCAAAGAATTAATTATATAAAATCAAGAAAGTTACACACTCATTATTTTAAAACCAGAACTTGAGGCCTCGGACAATCTTTAATGTGTACTGATTGAGCCTGCAAACGTACAGATATTCAACAATATTACATGGATTTCGCTCGGGCTTCTGTTAATTCTTCACTTCACCCGAGACAAAATGTTGTCCCATCTGGCGGGCAATTCGAGACAAAATCCCCAGTAAATACGGCTCCCGGCGCCAAATTCATTGGGGAAGTTAACTTGTCTTTGAAAACAGTCGTCATGGAGAGGTTTAAATGTGGTACTTTACTTACAAAGGGAGTGAGGCGAATTCATTTATGTAGTGAAATGAGGTAGCCTACATTTGTCATATTCATACGCGGTTGGCCTATGCATACAAACACCACGATAATGACTTAAGCTAACATGACCCAATTCAATTACTCGTCACCTTACACCCTCGCAGGCATTTTAATGTTGCGATATTGCAAACTCGTTATTATATTCCAATCTCAAGACTAAAGGAAATAATAACAAAGCATACCGATATTCAATCTGTCTTCATGAAATTACCATTTGATTAAGTTATATTGATTGTCACCAGCCCAAAGACACTGTTCATCACAAATGGATGACCGCTGCAATTCCAGGTCAAATAATGAAGGTATAAAATGAACGTCAACCATTACATAATGCGTTTAACTTTAATGTTTTTAACAGGGGTGGCGTTAGGA
>NW_022698250.1:0-1757 GCF_011630105.1 Anneissia japonica
ATTAATTGCTAATATTCTGTCTCCTATATTCAACACACCTGACCTGGAGGTACAAAATATGAATATTGAAAAACTGCGGCTAAACATAAGACAAATTATACAAATATGTACAGGTCTCCCTCTAATTAAAGACCCTTCCAATTAAAGACCACCTCTAATTAAGGACCACCTCCAATTAAGGACCACCTCCAATTAAAAACCACTTTTCTCAGGTTCCATATTGGAGACCTGTACTAAGATAAGTTGAAAAAAGATTTTACAAAATGTCTTTTGGTCTACATGTACAGTATGTTTATAGTTTTCTATGTGTTTTTGAGTCTATGTATACTGGTGTTTATATGTGTCAGTGTTTATGTGTTTACCATAGTCAATATCTTATAATAAAATGTCAATGAAAAAAAGGTACTGGATGGACATTATTTTTTTGCTAACCATTATTCTGTCAATATTCATAGAATTATATTCCTACCGTTCAGCAACGCCACCTGGCTCTAGGAAAGAGACAACAGCTGGTATGCCTAGAATCTCTGACTCAAAGACACCGCCCTCTAGTAGCAATCCGTAGTGGCCATTTGCCGAATGCAAGGTAAGGTCAATAGTTTCTGTGTGACAAACTTGTGTACCTGATACAAGGCCATTTGTAGATGAAGATAGTGATACTAGAAAGAAAAACAAAAAACAACTAGATTAGAAAATATTTTTAGATAGACTGCATTAAAAACAGGAACCGAAAATGAAGGTTAACTTAACCCCCACCCTTTGTGCCCCTAACCTCAAAATCTTAGGGTGATGCTTTTAATGGTTATGATATGGTTTTATTCCTCAGTATGAGGGTGAATAACAACTTAGATAAGAAACAAAGGTTGGAAAAGGAAAGATAAGGAAACATGAGAAAAGAAAGGAAAGATAGACATGGAAACATAAGAAAGGAAAAGAAAAGAAATGATAAGACTATGAAAGACAGATAAGGAATTATAAGAAAGAAAATAAAAGGAAAGATAAGGAATCTATGAAAGGTATAGAAAAGGTAAGATCAGGAAACATACGAAAGGACAAGAAAAGTAAAGATCAGGAACATTTTGAAGAAAAAGGAAGAAAGACAATAAGCAAAAGGGAAAGAAGAATACGAATAGGAAAGTAACAGGCCTTGAAATGATTCCAATTACCAAAGTATTGTAATAATAACATTTATTGATAATCATCAAACCGATCATTTGAACTTAATTAAACTAAACTAAAACCAAAAATATCTAATAATAATTTTTGGTACATTTGCACATTTGTTTTTAGTTTATTTTCTTCTCTGTTGTTGTTAAGCGCCTCGAGGTTGCGACAACGTGAGGCGCTATATAAATACAGAATCATTATTTATTATTATTATATAACTCAAACATATACTCACTATTTGAAGTGTGCTTATTGGCCCGTCTTGTCAGCGTGTTTGATTTGTGCACTAGGCTAGCATTGGAGGGTAGGGTGCTGTAGTTGGAAATGGCACTACAGCCTACAGGAGTTGTGGGTCTGCTTGATGCCCTGGTTATCGTCTGTGAAACTAAAGTAAAAACAAGCCACATTAACAACATGTTCACTGCAAACTATGAATATACTGATGACATGCGTCGTTACAAGGTGAGACAAAGAATCTAAAAAAGTACTATACAGTAGGGAACAGTTTGGTTTCCCAACTTTGAAATCGGGGGTTTTAATCCCTCGCCGTGCATTTTGCTTGTGTCCTTAAGCAAGACACTTTATCTGCA
>NW_022698251.1:0-845 GCF_011630105.1 Anneissia japonica
GAGGGGTCCGTAGGCAAATTTAGGTGCAGTAACGTTGACTGACATGGTGATCGTCTGCAAAAAAATGAATGTTATTAAATATCGATATTATACAAATGTTATCATTTTAAATAAAATATTTCTAACAACACGTGTACTACAATGGATTGAACAACAGCAAGAACGTAAAAATATTGTACTGAAGGGCAGATCCAGAAACGTGACTAATATAAAGATTAATAAAATTACCGGCAATAATTTAGCAGAACTGATTTGGTTTGGTCCAAAAATGGTTAACTTATTTGCTCTTTAAAATAATTGTAGGGGGTTGTATACAAAAGGAAAGAACAACGGCAACAATGCTGAGAACATTGTACTTAAGGGCGGATCCACAAACGAAACATATAACGCCGAGATCCTATCCACCATTAGAATGACATTATTGTCATAACTTACAAAAAATAAATAAATAAATAAAATAAAAAATAAAATATTCGATAACATACTAGTTATCAAATGATATAAGATGTTAAATGCACTCTTACCTGTACCTGATGTTATGCTTTGAAACACAGTGATTTTGTTTGATTTTATAAGCCAACCGTGCCTATTTATACTTTCTAGCTTTAGTTTATTGTTGCCATGGTAAAAATGATGCGTTCACTTGTTTACAATAATAATTCATTGGCCAATTTTTTTTTATAACAATTGAAATGCATTAAAATGTTGGTGTGTTATTCCAAGCCACCGTCATAATTACTAATAGGTGAGCTCACTTCAACGTTGATGAAGATAGCAGGAGGTATCGAAATATCCGTTTGATTTAGTTATAGCTTAATAAATTTGTGTTCCGCAAGTCAACTTTC
>NW_022698252.1:0-618 GCF_011630105.1 Anneissia japonica
AGCCAACTTGACCTTCGTTCAGAGTCCCGGAATAAAAATCTCTGGGCTTATGGGAGAGTTTTTTTTTTTTAGCTTAGTATGGCCCAAAATTTTTCTTTTAAGCCAAAATATTAGGGATTGGCAACCAAATTAATGTTTTATGAATAAGCAAATCATTATTTGTGGTGTGGCAACCTCGTCGTGGCATCGTACAATGGGAGTCTATGCCTGTCTGATGGGAATTCCCCACCTCCCAAGCAAATTTGGAATGGTGACGTCAACACACCAAATTCCAAGACTACTACAATCAAAATTAAAGGAAATGTTTACCTATTTAAATTTAATCTTTCTACACTACATTTTTCATCATCATCATTATTATACTATTATGTTGTTACTTTATAAATTATTATGAATATAGTACTCTATATAATTATTCTTATGCGTTTCAAAAAAATTATACTTTATAATTCACATTAATATTAGCGTTAGTACTGTTATTCTTACTACACTGATGTCATTATTATCATCATCATTATCATCATCTTCCTCATTGTCATCCCCATCCTCATTTTAATCCCCATTATAAGGAGGATGTTGATCATGAGGAGAAGAAAGATGATTAGGATGATGGTGAGG
>NW_022698253.1:0-2587 GCF_011630105.1 Anneissia japonica
ATTTCCCGTCATTCTTGGAGAAAATGTTACATTAAAGTAAATAGAAATGTATATGTTCTACAATTAAAAAAAAAGAAAGCAAGTCTGTACGGTTAGTGGTTGCCGAGATATGCTGCATGCATATCCCTAATTTGCAAATTAGATCTAATTTGCATATTAGATCTAATTTGCATATCAACTAAGGTGTAATTGCACCAGCCCCACCTCTGTGTATTTTGATTATTATAATTATATAATTAATTTATTCTATTTCAAGAGCTAGATTTTATGGGACTAATTAAATCATTAATTTTGTATATTAAATATGTTAAAAATAGCTGAAATATTTAAAATAGCGGTCATTTGGAATTTCAATTTTAAAGTGAAATATTATTTTTATTTTCAAAGCAAATAATCAACCAACTAAAATTTCCTGGACAACTCACCTGGGTCTCGGCGAATTCTACTTTGCTCTACAAGCTCTTCAAGATGAAATTGAAAAAGATAGAAAACAACGTTTGAAAATTTAAAGTGAAATATTATTTTTATTTTCATTGGCACTTATAATATGAAAGAATATTTTACACATTAGCATCTTTTAATATCATAAACGTACAAGTATTGGTAATAAAATGCTTGAAAATAGCGGACATTTGAAATGGTGGGTACCCCCTTGCGCATAAAAAAAACAAAATGACACATAATTTTATATTCAGTGATGTCTATTATAAAATATATACCAGTTCCGATTTTTTTAAATATAGCAAAAAAAAAAAATTCTACTTTGCTCTACAAGCTCTTCAAGACGAAATTGAAAAAGATAGAAAACAACGTTTGATGTAGAGTTAAAAGGTCTATATGTGTGTTTGTGAATATATAAGAGCAGGTTATATTTTTATTTGAAAATATTAATTGCAAACAAAATTCCAATTTAGCTGATAATAAATTATATTAAATATTTCTAAACTATCGCATCTTGACATGTGCTGGTGAAACGTACCATTTTCATCAGGTAAGGCGTCAGCAAAGACACATTCAGCCAGAACACACACTATCAGGAATACAGCCAACACTTGCAGGGTACTAAAATGAAAATACTCATTGTAATCAATTGTATTTTGCCGTACGACCGTCGCACGACGAATCAACTCCCGCTCCCTGTAAGAACTAGCCGACGCGACGCCGTCTGCTCATTGTCCGTGGCAGTTTGTAGGCCTACAGATAATAATCTATACTTGAATCTTTACTTTTACAACAGTGGCACACGATGACGGTGCGTTCACAAAGATGACAAAATAGACAATACAACACCATACAACAAATATAAAAACAATTATATATTGACAGTATATGAAAAACATTGTGTAAAAAACGACTTTAAAATAACTTAAAATAAAAACATTTTAAAGCTTGTTAAAACTGGCTGTTAAAATTGTTTACAAAAAAGAGTTATAATGGGTTAAAATAATTGAAACAGCGTTTTTTACACATTGTTTACCTGTTATTTACGTTATATTCATTCATAATTTTACTCCTTGTTTGCCAAGGTCTTTTTAGGTAAGACTCAAATATTTTATCAATTGTTGTAGGTCTACTTATATCATTATTATTTCTATAGAACTGTTTCTACATTTTACGGATGATTTTATTTTGATTGCTATTATGCGCCTACGATTTTCTTTCTTCTACTATATACCGTTGCTACCACCACCTCCACTGCTGCTACTACTACTCTACTACTACTACTAATAATATAATAATAACGATTTGTAAAGAGCAAACATCACCACCAAAACTGGTGCTCAAGGCGCAGTGTCTAAAAAATAACAACAGTAGAGAACAAACAAGAATCACAGACATCACAAGGAAAATAGGCTTCCAGCGGGAGCGTCTGTCTATTGCTCATGCATACCCTCGCCTAGTAGCTTATAATTAGTTAGGCCTGGTCAGTGACGACCTAGCCCCCACGAGATCTATTCTATACACTAATACTAGCAGCAGCAGCAGCAGCAGCAGCAGCAGCAGCAGCAATAATAATAATGACTTATAACGCGCACATCTCCACTAATGTTGCTAAAGGCGCAGAGCACAAGCAATGCATAGGGCTGCTACGAGTCAACGACGTACTGTACGACTGAAAGGCGGGCCGATGACGGATAAACCAGCATATACTGAGTTAATATAGACTGAAACTCGACGAAAAGAAATAAGTCTCAAAGCTCGAGAAAATAAGTCTCAAAGCATATATAAATTACACAATAACCATGTTGCAACTTTTATTATGCTATTTATCTTTTATAAAATTATTTAACGAATAAAATAATTCTTCTAAATGAAATAGAACTCAGTAGTATGATTTACTACTGAAACGAAATGTTACCTACCGTGTACTTGACATGATTGGTGTAGAGTCAGTGCTCAAATGAACAAGTATTTCATAAAATTGTGAACTATATAGGAAAATATTTCAAACATTTGCATATGGATAATACATGTTTATTATGATCAGTTTTAGGTATTTCACCAATAAAAGCAATACGTAGGCGAGTAATTTAATTTTATTATCACTATAAAATTACTTTTACTTTCATCTATGTATGTTAATATA
>NW_022698253.1:2708-6955 GCF_011630105.1 Anneissia japonica
GTACAAAGCAATGGACTATTTCATTGTTAGGCCAAGCTATACAGCGAACCTAACAAATCTCGCTCTACGGCGCTGATTAATACGAATGAGACCGTCTTAGGCAACGCCTGAAAGGCTAATAACAAAGTGATTGACTTATAAAAGAACTTAATATAAGGCAACTCTGAAAAAATTCATAATAATGATTACAATACACTTTAATCTATTAAATAAATGTCTACCAGGAGGTAAGGCCTAACTAATAGCCTCTAATAAACTGCACTAACCAGAATCAATTTATTCATCTTCGTATCGTCAAAGAGTAGAAACACAAGATAGAGTTCTCCACAAAAAAAAAAAAAAAAAAAAAAAAAAAAATTGTTCCACCGAAATGCATAGTGGAAATACAAACAATGGGGCGCCGCGTACGGCTGGATCTAAAACTACTGCCACCGTTACATCTGTGAATACATAATCTCCTTTTGCGGAGGTTGAAATCGTTCCCATTATCCATAAGATACAAACAAGTAGGCATAAATAAATCAAAACAATAAAATTACAGACACAAAAGCACAATCGTATGACCGGACTCTGATTAGTGATAAAGTTTTCCCCCTTACGTGGAAAAAGAAGGGCGCCGTGTGCGTCTTGATATACCTAGCAACAGAAGGGCGCCCTATACGTCTGGACAAGTATAATGAAAAAAACTTGCATTCAACGAAGAGACCTGGACCAATTTTGCTATGCAAGTGCTCAATCTTGTATTTCTGGTATCTTTGGTATCGTGAAAACTGTTGCGAATAGAGTACTACAGTCGTGTCGGCACGACGCCAGATGGCGCTCTCTGTTGTCAACAGACATTGGTTACCGTTCATTACTCCTGAATGACTTAGGCTTTCTGGAATAGGCATTTTAAGGTATAATATTTTACAATCAAAATGTACTAAAAACACAAAAGTTCGCATTATATTAGTTATCGAACACACATTTAATCATCAATTAAAATTTACAGAAAAAAAGAGAGTAAGATACAACATCTTAATAATTACGTTAGAAATTGGGGATCAATGGTTTGTCAGTGAAGAAAATGGCGTCCGGTTGAACTCTTTTTGCAACGATAGCAACGGAGTAGTATCACGTGGTATCGTGACGTAACACTGTAGTACTCTATAGCTGTTCGAAGAATGTCAGTGCGCGTACTACTAACAAAATCATTCTAATGAACACTCACAGAGATCACAAAGCAACCGTCACGGCCACAGCAACCTGGGACAGATTGTTATAAAACGGTCTTAATTGGTAACTCCTCGAATAAAGTTTAACAACTTTTTGTTGCAATTTTGTCCACTTTCGGTGGTCTGAAACTGTAGATTGCCTGACTATTAGACGGTCTTATAATAAAGGCATTGCTATAAAACAGTCTTCCCTCGCAAACGAGCACTCCCTGGCAACGTAAGATTGAGGGCGACGTCATGCGTGCTCGACGCACGCAAATGTATTGAAATGAACGTAAATAAACGCCGTAGACCTAATTTTACTGACGCTGAGAAGTGTGCGGAGTATTGTCGTTCGATCCTCCAACTTTGACGATCTAGGTCTACGTCTTGCCATTGCACTGTTGAATTAATCAGCAGAACGCCATAATGGAAAATGATTTAAGACCGTTCTAAGCCTCCTCCGAGTAGGCTTTAAAATCTAAGACAGCTAACTAGTTAGACCGCGGTATAGCAATGGTCTACTATCATAGACCAGTAGTGACATCACGATTATAGCCGGCTAACCGTTAACACCGTCTAAAGACTGCTAATAGCAATCCGCCCCAGTACTATAAGTTTATAATAATACTGTAGCAACCGCTCTACAACCATAAATTGTCCATGATTTTATCACCTCTAAAATTGATTTCTGTAACTCTTTATTGTATGGTACGGAAGCGTATTGCTGCCAACTAAAAAAAAAAAATTCAGATATTATCTCGTAATTACGAGATACTATCTTGTAATTACGTATATATACATATATATATATATATATATATATACGTATATATATATATATATATATATATGTGTGTATATATATACGTATATATACGTATATATACGTATATATACATATATATACATATGTATATACGTATATATACGTATATATATATGTAGATATATACATATGCATATATATATACACGCGTATATATATTATATATATACGTATATATATACACACGCATATATATAATACGTATATATATACACGCGTATGTATATACACGCGCGTGTGTATATATGTACACGCGCATGTATATACGTGTATACGTATATATATATATGTATGTATATATATACCTGTATACGTATATATGTGTGTATACGTATATATATATACGTGTATATATATACATTTATGTATATATATGCGTGTGTATATATATATGTATATATATACGTATATATATATATATATATAATAAAATTAATAAATTCATATAATTATTTTATAGGTTTTCGTATATATTTATTTAAAAATGTTATATTATAATTAAGAAAAAATGGTCGGGCCAACTGGTGCGTTTTCGACGGCCCTGATTATCACTCGCATGTATAACGGCCGTGATTTCGGTTAGAGCCAAAAATGACCCCATGGTCTGTGAAAGCCACAGGTCCCCCGGCCCCGGCGTTACGCTACTCGCTGGAAGGTAGCAGATACAAAGTTCAATGTCATAATAAAACATTGCTTTAGATTTTTTCTTTTATAGATCGGGGACCTTGGAGCTCAGGGGCCCAGGTTCAAATGGCCTGTTGAACCTGCGGTACGCCATTGGGGCTTGATGATCAGTTGTGGGCGCTAATTCGCAAAATAAGGTGATTTTATTAAATGTTCAACTACTTTACCATGATTTTTTTTTTGGTGGGGGGGGGGCGACTACGGGGGCGAGTAATTTTTGGAAGGGCATGAACTCCTCTCCCTCCTCCCCCCGAACACCACTAGATACGCCACTGAGTAACACCCACAACCATATCAAAGAAATTGTTGATGAAAATAGAAAATATCCTTTAGACTTACGCTACGCTTAATCAAAAGTCAATATAAAAAAAAAAAAACAATCGGGGATATTTATTCAAAGAAAACACAATTGGTCTACATTCCAAAATGAAATTCAAGGTGTCTTTGAGAATTAGAAACCAGAAAATTGCAATGATCTAAATTCTTTGTTGGAATCTTGGAAAGTTAGAGTAAACCATACTAATACAAACAGAAAAAAAAAGTAATCGAAAATACTGGTGGGAACGAGAAATTGACAACTTCAGCAGAACCCATAGGCACTATGTAAAAATATAGTGAAAGTAAAAGAGATGAATTATAAAACAGGTACCAAGATAAACGTAAACAGGTTAGAAATGCTATAAAACAAAAAACAAAACAAAACAAAAAACACAAAAAAAAAAACACAAAAAAAATAATTAAAAGAGTGTTAATATAATGAAAAACGGTGGTCCTAGCAATAACGATATAACGATAATGATTTTTGGCACACCTAAATAGACAAAAACGAAGGAATGACCAAACTTCAAGAAGGATACCAAATACCAATGGTATTACCACCGACAAATCTATTATGAGTCAAACCATCTCCAATATTGTCAGATATTTGGTAAAATGAATGTTAATATAAATGACTATAGAGATGGAGAAGTGATTGAAATAAGTAATATTTGCTAAAAAACTAAAAAATGGACGGATAACTCATCCGTCACAGACGAAAAGTGTCTCAGTGATGTGGAAATCTCAGTTAAAGACGTCATTTCATCAATAAACCTATCACAAATCGACACTATCACAAATGAATTTCTGAAAAACGGAGGTAATGGTATGTATAAGTCACTGTACAGTATACTTGTATCATTGAGTGTTCATCAGTGCCAGATGAATGGGACACAGGCCTCATTATTCCCATCTTTAAGACCATACGCGGTGCTAGACGCGAATTTTCTTAACATAGGATAGTTTGGTAAAATCGCATGAATTATTCATAATCATTCTTATCGAACATATTTTGCGCATGCTCTATTCTCAAGCCTGTCAGCCTCAATGGTCAGCTGCTCTGTGCTTTGTCGCGAGGGACATATTTTGAATTTAAAAAAAAATAAGTAAATAGATAAAATTTGATTTTGGGCGAACTGAGCAGATAGGCCTACAGTTGATATAAATGTGGCTGGGCGGATGTATGGGGAAGGAGTGCAGACAGTGCGATCGCACCCCTTAAA
>NW_022698253.1:8152-16398 GCF_011630105.1 Anneissia japonica
AACCCATAGGCACTATGTAAAAATATAGTGAAAGTAAAAGAGATGAATTATAAAACAGGTACCAAGATAAACGTAAACAGGTTAGAAATGCTATAAAACAAAAAACAAAACAAAACAAAAAACACAAAAAAAACACACAAAAAAAACACAAAAAAAAATAATTAAAAGAGTGTTAATGTAATGAAAAACGGTGGTCCTAGCAATAACGATATAACGATAATGATTTTTGGCACACCTAAATAGACAAAAACGAAGGAATGACCAAACTTCAAGAAGGATACCAAATACCAATGGTATTACCACCGACAAATCTATTATGAGTCAAACCATCTCCAATATTGTCAGACATTTGGTAAAATTAATGTTAATATAAATGACTATAGAGATGGAGAAGTGATTGAAATAAGTAATATTTGCTACAAAACTAAAAAATTGACAGATAACTCATCCGTCACAGACGAAAAGTGTCTCAGTGATGTGAAAATCTCAGTTAAAGACGTCATTTCATCAATAAACCTATCACAAATCGACACTATCACAAATGAATTTCTGAAAAACGGAGGTAATGGTATGTATAAGTCACTGTACATTATACTTGTATCATTGAGTGTTCATCAGTGCCAGATGAATGGGACACAGGCCTCATTATTCCCATCTTTAAGACCATACGCGGTGCTGGACGCGAATTTTCTTAACATAGGATAGTTTGTTAAAATCTCATGAATTATTCATAATCATTCTTATCGAACATATTTTGCGCATGCTCTATTCTCAAGCCTGTCAGCCTCAATGGTCAGCTGCTCTGTGCTTTGTCGCGAGGGACATATTTTGAATTAAAAATAAATAAGTAAATAGATAAAATTTGATTTTGGGCGAACTGAGCAGTTAGGCCTACAGTTGATATAAATGTGGCTGGGCGGATGTATGGGGAAGGAGTGCAGACAGTGCGATCGCACCCCTTAAATTGTATTAAGTATAATATTTGTTATATTGTTAATATGGTATTGGTATGAGAGTGCAATTTCCAAGCACCTAGAATTTCATATTCTCAAAATGTTCGCACCTCAGCCCCAACCATGGTGGGTGGGGCTGAGGTGGTGGGAACTCTCACGCACCCCTACCGGCTTGAGATAAGCCACTTAGTTCAGACTAGCAGGTGGATAAACCCGGTGATTTGAGCCGGGCTTATCCCCACCTAGTCTGAACTTAGGCTAAGGGGGTAAACCCGGCTCAACTCACCGGGTTTATCCACCTGCCAGTCTGAAATAGGTGGCTTATCTCAAGCCGGGCTGTGTTCCTATAGTGAATAGTATTTTTTTGAAAGCATTAAATCTAACCTAAAGTATAATAATTTTTCGCTAGTGTAATAAATAAATAAATAAATAAACGAACGAACGCACGGACGAACGAACGGACGAAAGAACGAATAACATAAAAGCAAATGAGTTAAATTAAGACCATTTACAAAGACTTATTAACAACTAGGTCTACAGTACGGAGACGGTGAATAACTATTGTAATTTGTATTGTGTTAGAAGAACTGTTTGTAATGCTATTTTGATACATTCGTCAAAGAAATACTGTAAACATTTCTTAAAGCTTCGAGAAAAAATACAGTCACTGACTTTATGGTCGGTCCAGGCAAGTAAAACTGACTTATAAAGCAATTATAGTCAAGCAAATTCGTACACTATAGGCAAAAGAAGTCTCAGGAATTATTATTTTCTTTAAAAATTGCCTTCAGCCATGCGGGCTTCGGGCAATTTTTTTCAGGAAATAATGGCTCCTTCGGCTAATATTTCCTATAGTGTCCTCAAACCCTCACTACAATTGCTTAAAATAAACTTGTACGGATTTCTTTGTTTGTGAATCTAAGGCAGGCTGCAGCAAATTGACAGCGTGTTTGATATTACGAACACAGATGGCATTAAATACGTCCAATATTTCATAATATAATTTGACATTTAAGTCATGGTATAATTAATAAACTTTTGTTTGTAATTCTGTTGATATTAGGTAATAAATATTATACACAATGTGTTTATAGGTATCTGCATTAAAATAGTCGATATGTTAAGTACGATATTCTTGAACGTTAGGCAATGTGAGTTACAGTAGAACCCTTTCTTTTGGACACCCCTATTCAGGGGACACCCCTATTAAGCGGACACATTTCTGTGAAACGAGGGGAAATATATCTTTTAACGCTACAGGAAACACCCCTATTAAGGGGACACACTACAGTATTCACAAAACAAGAAAAAGAAAATCATTCAAATAAACTTAACCTCAAACCAGAATATTTTCCATCCTTAAACTGGGCATTGGATGCCAAGTGCATGTGTTACTTCGTATAAATAAAATCTTGTCAATTTTGACCATTAACCATGGCAAAAGACACTTGCACAGCGACAGTTACGAACCCCCACCTCAAGGTTGGGAATCCAAGCCACAACCGATGCGCCATCCACTTCTGACGAAAGATTATAACAAATGATTCAGAACTATTGGTTTGACCATGAATTTTTTTTCGCAGTTGTTTTCAAATGTACTGAGTATTCGGTATATTTCCACGTCAGGTAGGGCAAAATTACACCTGTACATGTTTCTCCTGACGCAAATCCAGTTATTGTCTATTCCATCACGACAAAACAATTACTATCAACACTGCAGTACCCGCTGCTTACTTGGACTCGAATTCAACCCTGGCCATCAGGCGCAAGCTCGGTGGTCTAGAGGTATGATGCCAGGCTAGTGATCTGGAGATCGTGGGTTCGAGTCCCACCCGAGAACAACTTGGGATTTTTTTTTCGCAGTTGTTTTCAAATGTACTGAGTATTCGGTACATTTCCACGTCAGGTAGGGCAAAATTACACCTATACATGTTTCTCCTGACGCAAATCCAGTTATTGTCTATACCATCACGACAACAATAACAATTACTTGAATCGATAGCATGAATCGTGTACATATTTTGAGTATAAGTAATTAAGAAACGAATATCATATGTATGAAATACTTCAGTGGAGGAAACCAATTTTCAACCTATTCTTATATAAATTATATATATGTATACATAATTAAATATATATGGCCTATATATAAATTATGATATAATAGATAAAATCCAAACTAGCTTTATATATAATAATAATAAGAAACGATTACCATACTTTACTGGAGAAGAACTTCAATCTATCGAACGTTTTGTTTGGAGCAATGGTTTTATTATATTTTTATGATGTTTACAATTCTTAATGTGACTTCAATTTTTTTTTTAAATAATTATTTTTTAAGTAGTTTTATATAATGTGTAGGCCTATATATAAAATGAAAAAGAGGGCCGATTTAACCTGCCGGGCCGGTATTGTATTATTAATTGTGAATGCGTCATCGGCGTTCCATACATATACACGCATTGGCGGCCGTTCTGGAGGGCGGCCGCTGTAGGTAGCGGCCGATATGGGCCTACTCCAACGTAATAACGCCAGCCAGTTTGCTACTGAATTTAAGTTATTATAGTAGCAGTTTTATGAAACACAAAACATAGTTTCTGAGAGTATTCATATAGTACTTTACATTTTGTCAATTCTTAACATATAAAAACATACAATTTTTTTTTCTCTTCTAGTTTACTGAATTATTTTATATTCTTTAGTACAGTGATGAAACAATCCCTATCTATTGACTGCATGTCGACTATCTAGAAAAATATTCCTCAAGTCAATGATACAGTAGCTACAGTAGTGTGTCCTAGTAATTTATACAGTATATTTTTTTTTTTTTGGAAATATATATATTTTTTAATTAAAATTCAGTATACAATAGAATGCCATGGAAACCAGTAACCACATAGTCCTCTTGACTACAGTAGTGGCTAAATAATTAGCCACACCTTAACTGAACTTAATCTGTATTTGCTGTATGTCTATACCGTAGATTGAGTTTAATACACACTCAATGCAAAACCGTAAAATATTTAGAATTGAAAAAAAAGATAAAATTATGTAGGTAAATTTTTTTAATTTGCTTTACTCTACAAAACTGAAAAAAATAATAAAATTCTATAGGTCAGTATTTTTTAATAACTAATTGAAATTACATAATAAAATATATAAATATCACAAGTTTTAATACTTTGTTTATTACTGTATTATATAAAAATACACCATTATATCATATCAAAATTTAATTTAATAAATAAATAACATTTGAATTTTAAATCATTATTGATTATATTATATTTCATTATATTATTGATGAGTTTGAATGTTAATTTTGACTTTTCTTACTGGACTTCTTTGGTCTTGTGAAAGAATGCAGTGATTGAATTGTGACTAAATCTTGCCTTTTCTCTACAGAAAATAGTGTATGCAAGAAGTAAAAAGTGGAGCAAATCCAAGTTTATACATGACTAACAGAACAAGTTTAAGGTAAAGTTCACTGATTGCAAGAATTGTTAAATATCAGACAAATATTAGTACTTATTTATACAGTAATTACATAAATTATTCTAAAATTGGTCACTTGATTAACTAATAATGCCTGCCTGTCGTCTGCTGAATGTATTAAAGAGCAGTTTTATGAAACACAAAATAACATAAAAATAATTTCCGAGAGTATTATTACTTTACAGTTTGTCAATTCTTCACAGATAAAGACATACAACTTTATAATTTCAATTTCCGATTTATTTCAATTTCTTTATTTCAAAATCACACTCGCAGTGAAATACTGAATTGCAGCAATTTTTACATAAGTTAAAAGATTAAAACACTAGTCATAAAAGCAACACATACAAAAGTGAACAATTCATTAAAAAGGGCATAAAAACAAACAAGTACAATACAGCAATAAAAATTATATTATATTATATTATATTATATTGGAAAAAATTAACAAACAGGAAATTTAACCCGAAATTCACAACATTAAAAAAAAAAGGACTAAGGTGGTTATATTGAGTTATGTTTTATTTATTATCACATTATGTAGAAATACCAAGTGTAGGTACAATAGACTACATCTTATGTTAAAACCAATAAATCTAAAATTTAAAATATATGTAGATAAGTATTTAATTGTTATAATATTGTTGTAGTTTTTCCCTATCTAACGTGGAAGTGCACTGAATACTCAGTACGTGTGAAAACAATTGCAAAAAAATCGCAAGTTGTCCTCGGGTGGGACTCGAACCAATGATCTCCAGATCACTAGCCAGTGGTTTTTATTCAACTCCTCATTTTGTCCATATCCCACACATGAAGTTTGTTATTTGCTTCTAGGTATATGAACTATGCAGGGATATTTTAATGTAACAATGTTATAATCTTTTTACATTATTGCTGCCATTTTTTGCACCTGTTTTTATTCATTTTATGTCTTTTAAACTGTTTTTTTTTTCTGTCATGATAAACAGTACAATTAAATTTTTGTGTTTGCAATACACAATTTCCCAATTGAAATAAGTTTTACTTTTTTTGGCTTTTCCTTGCAATTAGGGTCAACTATCTTTTCTTTTTTTTTGTGGTTATGATGTATTTATTAAATGATTCTCTTTACAAATAAATTCAATAAATCAATCAATCAAGCATATGTCAATTTATTTTAATTTTCTTTGATCTCAACAAACACAGAAATACAAAACCGAAAAACATTTAGGATTGTTAAAAAAAATATGATTATTTAAATAAAACATTTAAATTTTATTTAGAAAACTGGAAAAATAATAAAATAATGGTTTATTCAATAGATTTTTATTTAAAAATACATATCAAATCAAATTATTTACAATTAAATTTAATGGAAAATAACTCTTGAATCTCATTGAATGTTGATTATATTATATTTAATTATATTATTGATGAGTTTGGGCTCAGGGACAATGTTCATTTGTCTTGTGAAAAAATGCAGTAATTGATTTGTGACTAAATCTCACTTTAACTCTACAGAAAACAGTGTGTGCAAGCAGTGAAATTGGTAGCAAATCGACGTTTTATGGCTAACAGAACATGTTTAAGGTAAATTCACTTTGCAAAAATTATTAACAATTTCAGAATTTCAGACTAATATACTAGTACTCTATCTGGATCAATACTGGCAAATGAGAATGGTCCAGCATATTACAAAATTCATGGTCCTACATAATGCATGTAATCGTAAATGAGTAGAAAAAAAAATCCCCCAGAAATAATTCTTTATATCTCAGCACTTGTAATGCTCAAACCTACAGTACTGTATTATGAAATAGAGAAGATTATTTTTCCCTTGTCATACAATTCACAGAATACCTCCACTTCCTAGAAGTATAGTGCAGCTCAGTACTACAGTAATAGAGCCATATAATGTCATGGTTCTAGAACAATAAAAAGATTTTTTTTTCATTACCAATTCTCATTGAACAGTCAATGACTTACTAAAATGAAATTGACCTACTGTAAGTTTTGCCTATCATTTATATAAGTTTTTTTTTTTAAATGGATATGCTTTGAGAAATAAATTATGTATCTTCTTTTTTTTAAATGTTAAAATAAGGTTTTAATCTGTTGTTATTGTAATTGTCTATTTCTTTGATTGAATGAATGAAGTATTAATTGAACTACTAAACAAATAATAATTTAATTTTTTTTTAATGCAACAAGTAATTAATCACTTGATATATCCGCAAACTACTATTTCAGTTTTGTTATGCCTCCATAATGTTTACATATTTTCATTCTTTCAGCTGAAGGAATTTTGAATCTAAACCTTATCATGTGTGATGGATGTGATGTTTGATCTAAAGATCCTTGAATTTAAATTACAAACTTATTGTATGATAAAACGTTCCACTATTTTTTTTAATGAAAGTAGGTAGAAGGGATAGCCATGTTAGCCTACTGTAGATGATTAACAGTGCAGTAAGTAAATAACACACGGCACTTTCTAGAGAAACACATTTATTACACAAGCTTTCATCCAAACATTGGCAATAAATTTGTTAGTCTGAAAAGTGTTATTTGTCATTTAGGCCTATTTATTAGGAAGTGCAGTAAAACCGTAGAGTCTGTAATTTAACTGCTATGCAAAGAGAAGTATATATTTTAATTAATAACTTCTAAGTCTAAAGAAATTAGTATAGAAAAATTTTCATAGAATATATTGTTATTCATTATTTGGAATGACCAGTAGTGTTTTTTTAAGGGAAATCGAAGCAATGTTAAATTTTTGATGATGGGTTATTGAAGAAAGGAAAAGCAATTTTTAGTACTAGGTCTAGTGTAAGGGAGATATGTCATTCACAGAACAAAAAACTCTTTTGATTTCATATTGATTGAGACAAGATAAGATTTTAATGTTATATTGTATGTAGTGACAGTGAAATGTTCATTGAGTGTAAAGTAATGTTTGAATCTTATTGTCAGACCTAAATATGCAATAATTTAACTGTATGACCATAAGACTGATAAATGTGAATATATGTCATTTGTTTTAAAGTGCTGTTCCTGTGTTTATTAAGTATTTCTTTGCATAGGATCTGTCAATTAGTGAATTCTTTTTCAATCGATATTGCATTTAATTTTCCTCTGTCATTTTAAAATAAGCTGTTAAATTTTCAACTTTTTTTGTTTTGTATTTTTTCATTGTCACCAATTGTCTGCCTAACACATAGAGATAAGAATATCCAAATAATTGGAATTTATTTTTTTTAAATTATGATGTAAATGAGGGGCATTGACACTTCCGTGAGTATAGTAGCAAATTTAACTATTAAACATATCAGATACTAAATATAGAGTATTTAGGTTTCTTCTATGCAATAATCATCTCTTATAAACTTATAACTATTAAGTATTTGTCAGCAAATTTACATTTTCTGCCTTTGCACCATTGATATTTTCTGTCATCTGTAGTATCAAATAAAGTGCTCAATGTTTAGATTTATTTTTAGGAACCAGTAATTAATCGCTGTGATGTTCCATTGAAAATATAACTCAATTGTATTTTTAATTCACTTTACCTACTTCATGTGTATTTTACACAAAATATGTACTATAGTACATATCTTGTGCAAAATACAGAAGTAACGACAGGGACGTATCTGGAGTGGGGTGGGGGGAGCCGTGGGAGCCGGGGCTCCCCTCTTTTGTACACAGTGTTAAAATTCTAAAGCTTATTCTTGAGCCAATACAAATTCTTTCCTGGGATCACTCAAAGTGAATACTTCTATAACATGTAAATATGCATCAGTACACATTATATTATAT